>NC_056721.1:10970999-11270999 GCF_018831695.1 Puntigrus tetrazona | reverse complement strand
AGTTTATAAAACAATTCAGTTGGTATATGGTGCGTTCACTAACATTAACAAACAACTTGTGATTTAAATAATGCATGTTCACTGAAGTAATTAACTAATGAACCTTATTGTAAAGTGTTACCAATATACTAAACTGTTATATGCGAGCGTCTAATTTTTCACTTTAAATGTAATTCAGAAATGTCTTTATTCTAGAGAGGTGCAGCTAATGTGAAAGCATGCTGCTGCTTACGTGTGTGGTGTGAAACAGGCCTTGCGGTGAGACTGGAACGCATGCACTCAACCCTAATGTTACCATGGAAATAAGCAGTGGCCCTTGTAAGTTCCTGCCGGGGAACTGAGCACCTCCTGCTGTTGTTTCCATCAAGGCAGGATCTATTGCGCACGGCCGCTGATGCTGATCCGGGATGACTGCAGGTCTCGAGGAGGGCAGCGGGTGTCTACACTAATTACTACAGCCTACGAGAACCTGCGCTGAGCAGCGTGATGGACAGACCGAGAGGGGCAGGGATGTACATGTGGAGGGAGAGATGGAGTGAATGCATATGTGAACGCATACTTGGAAAAGTTAAAAAAAAAAAAAAGCAGCAGCAAGAATGAGAGCAGTTACATGAGCAGCTATAGACAGCGTGATCGCTGGCTCCGCTGGGCTTTCAACTGCCCTGCATTTTGGCAACATTTAGGTCAAGACGTCTTTAATTTTTGATGACATTAAGTAGCTGCGTCGACGTAAATGTGAGGGTATGAAAGGTATGAAATCACAAATGCGGGTTCCCTACATTATAACCATATGTCCTTAACATGGTTATTGCTAAAATTTAAGGTACACAAAATTGATTTTCTACTTAAAAGTACTTAAAAAAAAAATTCTAATAAATTTAAAATGAGCTTAGTTAAATAGGGATTTTAAAGGATAATCATTGGGTTCAGTAAGTTATACCTCACATATGTGTTTAAAAAATTAAGCCTACTTTAAATATTTTTAAAAGCGTATTTTCCATGTTCCTGTATGTTTTTCCATTAAATAATTTTCAATATGGTGTTCAACCTGACTAGCTGGGCACTTTCACAAAACATTACTGACCCATGACTGTTTGCTTTGTATGTCCAGGGTACAGACAGGAGAAAGGAGGAAAACAGAACAATCTAAGTGTTTCCTCTGCGAAAAGAGATGAAACTGCCCTCCTCAGCACTCCAAAACTGAGAGACGGCTGTTTTGGAGAGCCCTCTTCAGTTGGAATATGCCTTGTTTTTAAAAGCAGAGTTACAGACAGCAAAATTACTTTTGGCCTTTTTCCGTTTGATTCGCGTGCTGTTTTTCACTACATTGCTGGAGCTGCGATGCTGAAGCTGTTTTTCTCATTTTACTTCAGAGGTGCTTCAGTACGTATTACTAGCAAAGCGCCCCTCTCTCCCTCCTGCTGTGAGCAAAGATTGCCAATTTTGTGTTTTTTTTGCCAATAATTCAAATCATGTGAGGGAATGTATGTGTGATCAACAGAAAAATGTAATCGGTATAACCCTGCTAAAGTCTTTGTTCTTCATTCCGGCATCATTTTTCCTTCCATTTCACTCCTTTCTTGACATTCCATCACTTTCCTTTTCATCGCCCTCTCGCTGGCAATGGCAAACGGTCTTTTTTCCGCTCAATTGCTCTCTCATCAAGAGAGCGCGCTTACATTGATTTAATAACCACAGGGTGATATTAGTTGCTTTAAAGTCTTTCTCTCCTTTGATGGATCTTTTTCTCATCTGACCTTTTTTTTTTCTTTCTCCTGATTACTATTATTTCAAACTTCAGCGGGTCAAAAACAAGTGTTGCTGCTTGTCAAAGCTCGCTAGTGCACCCAAATTTTGAAAGATTTTCCTTTCTGTGCATCATTCATTCTGTGCATCATTCATAAAAACAACAACAGCAAAAAAAGACATGTACGGCTGGATGAATCAGATAAATAAATCAACCTCAAAAGAACGGCTGTTATTAATACCAATCATAACACAACGTCTGCCAGAAATCTTTGCACAGCACTTTCGCAGGCATGTGTTTTGGACACGTATCTAAACCTCTTAACTTTTGGTTTCCTAATTCACTGATGACAGATGTAGTTACGCTCAACATTCCTACAGGACTCGTGATGCTAAATAATATTTACCTGATGACTACTAGAGACAGAAACAGTCAAATGCCGTGTCAAAATGAAATTATAAATAAAAGCCGTTTATATTTTAATATTCATAGTGATTTTTCATGAAAAAACAAAAGACATTCTAACCCACTCATTATTGCAGTCACTTGTGCTGAAAATTATATGTAATATATTTCACTTTTTGCAAGTCATAACTTTATGATGCTCATAAAAAACGATCAAGCTGAAGTGCAGCGTTTTAGTGCCACCTATTGGAAAATCTTTGTCTATGCAGCACTGTCTCTTTAATTTTGAACATGTCTTATGAGGCATGAAGTTTTATAACATTTATTCGTGAAAGCGCTCGATGCATCATGAGTTAGCAACAGGCAAACTTCAATACAGAACCAGTTGGGTGAAATACACAGCAGTCCGGTCCAGTTCAGATAAAGGCCTTAACTCAACTTGATCATAATAAATGAATCACACCAGGAAACATTTATACTACCAGCTATATAGATTTTAAGAGAAAAACGTATACGCTTTGAACACACTAACTTTACATTAAGGAGTTCACAATGTGTCCAGTGTTTCACAAAAGAGTTAGATTGTTTCTGTGTGTGAGCTAGAGGTGTGTGAGAGGGTCTAGAACTTGCAGAAATGAAGGTCAGATCTGTTCTGAAGTGCGTGGTCCTCCTCTCTGGATCTCCTGCATAACAGAGTAGACCACTTCAGACGTAGTACCCCGACCTCCCAAGTCAGAAGTCTGCCACTGATGACACATAGAGACATGTCAAACATAAAGCAGTGCGTGTTTAGAGAGATCTAATACTGCAGGTGTGTTAAAGTGGTACGGTAAGAGTATGAGCTATTGATTCATCCTGCGTGAGATGAACTGCTATAGCTGTTTGACACAACGAGCGTGTGTTGTATGATACCTGAGATTCAGACAAAGTTTTCAGAACTGCTTTTCGAATCATCTTGGCATATGCATGAAGCCTAGGAAAGAGAAAAGACAGCCCAGGCTTGAATGGAATACACAATTCCAGTCTCACTTTTTATGTATAATGCATGAAGTAAATGTGGATTTAAAAACTCTAATATTAATAAAACCTCCAATGAAAATGATTATATTAAATTAATATTCATGCACACAGACTTTAAGTGATCCAGCATCAGGCAGCTTGCCAGCAGTGTGGCTGTGGGGTTTGCGATATTCTTGTTAGCAATGCTTTTCCCAGTGTTCCTAGTGGCCTATATAAAAACAAAAGATATCTAATGTGTTCTTTAATCGCTCTGATGGCTGACCAGTACATGCTCTGTTCTTTCTCACCGTCTCAAAAACAGCGTAGTCCTTGCCGTAGTTGACTCCTGGTACCAGACCTGGACCTCCAACAAGTCCAGCGCACACATTGCTCACCACATTTCCATAAAGGTTAGGCATCACCATCACATCAAACTGCTGGGGTTTAGAGACCAGCTACAGCAGCAAAAACACACTCAGAATATTGGTAACACTTTACTTGAAGCCTTCTTATTATGCTTAAAGGTATAATGTACTTTATGCTTTCATAGATAATGTTAATCGAAGTTAAAGAAAAAAAACGTTTCATAGACATTTCTCAGGTTACGAATGCATTACTTTTTACTTTATTTGTTACAATATTTAGAAGATTGCCTAATTCATTATGTGATGATATGCAAGGCCTTAAAAATGTATAATACCGCAAGTAAAGTTTTATTAAAAGTATTGGCAATGTTACTATATTCTATATATGTGACCCTGGACCACCAAGCCAGTCATAAGTGTCATTTTTTTTCTAAATTGAAATTTCTACATCATCTGATAGGACAATATTTGTCTATGATACAACCATTTGAATATCTGGAACCTGCAGGTGCCAAAAATAAAATAAATAAATAAACTAAATACTGAGAAGCTCTCAGCAAGACATATTGCTAAACAAAAAAACAGGTTTTAATATTTTTTTACAGTTTATATTTACCTATATAAACAAACCCAAAATAATTTATTAGATGAACTATGTATTATATCATGTAATACACAGAACTCAAAGAACAAAATACAATGCACAACCACTTGAAATGTTTTTCAAATATTTTTAAAATGCATTTTCAAATGCAATTTATTCCTGTGATGCAAAGCTGTATTTTCAGCATCTTTAATCGAGTCTTAGTGTCACGTTTTTTTAGAAATCATTCTAATATGCTGCTGCTCAAGAAATATTTATAATATATTTAGTGTTAAAACAGTATTGCTGCGATATATTTGTTGGAAGTGAAATAGAATAGCTTTCTTAAAAAAAAAAAAAAAAAAAAAGAATCCTTTTGTAACAGTATACACGTTTTAACTCCTTGCTGTATAAAAGTATTAGCTTATTAAAAAAAAATTACTAATCTACCTGCATGGTGGTATTATCCACTATCATGTTATCAAATGTGATATCAGGATATCCAGCTGCCACCTCTTTACAGCACTGCAGGAAGAGGCCGTCGCCAAGCTTCCTACAAAGAACAGGAAAAACATACATGTACTGATGTGTTTTTGTCCGTTGTTTGGGCTCAAAGTAAAGCAGAATTAAGTACGAACAAGCTCTTACATGATATTAGCTTTATGTACTGCCGTGACCTTACAGCGGCCTTTCTCTCTGGCCAAGTTAAAGGCATACTCAGCGATCCGCAGCGAATTGACACGAGTTATGATCTTCAGACTCTCCACCACCCCGGGAACATTCTGGAAGACAGGAGATTTAAACTTGAGGAATGAGTGTGACCGGTGTCCTATAAGACCGAAAGAGACCCAAACACACGGACCTCATGCTCCAAGCTGCTGTACTCTCCTTCTGTGTTCTCTCTAATAATGATCACATCAATGTCTTTGTGTCGGGTCGGGACCCCAGGAAGAGACTGACAGTGCATGACATTGGCATACAGATCTAAAAATGTGCTGTGGGAGAGTTAAAACCGGTTATACGATTTAACCCTAGATATTTACCAATGATATCCCAGTAAAGAAAAAACTAATCCAAGATGTCTTACCGAAGCAGGTTGTTCCTAGATTTATGAGATGGAGGAAGGTTGTGATTTGTCTCTATGTTACCTGTAAAAGAGTCACACTGTAATTTAACTGAATAATTCACCCAGAAATTAAACTTTACTCATCCTCAGGACATTTAAGAAGTAGATGATTTATTAGATGCTGATTTAAACTAAAGAGGATAACTTTCCTTTTTTAATACATATAGGCTACCTTAAAATAATATACACTCTTGAACAAAATCTTAAGACCAGGGAAAGTATTGATATTTGACGCTGGTAGATTGTAACAAGGTTGTAAGTACTGCTTTAAAAGCTTTGAGTTAAAATGGGGTTTTCCCCCCAAATTGCATATTTTCACAATTTTTGCCTCTTGGTCCCGTTTCTTCTCTTGACTTTTTGTAGCTGTGCTGGTTTCGATCCACCAGCGTGAAATATGAATACTTGTAATGTCTGAGGTGCTGTATGTGTGATTTTAAGTGTGTTTGTCGTGATTTAAATGTATGCTACTGTGGGAGACCAATACTTAATTTAAAAAAAGAATAGAATAAATGTAACCTTATTAAACGGAGGTTGGAAATGTTTTTATTTTTATTTTTTTTACAAATCTTACTGATTTTTAAATGAACAAAAATGTTAAATGTACATTTCTAAGACAAAAAATTATATTAATATTATCAGAGAGTCCTGTTTCTTAATTAGAAACTAATTAGAACATTCAATAAAAATTTTACATTATTGTGATAATTATCAATATCGACTGATTTATTAAAATTATTGTGATATTTTTTGGCCGTATCACCCAGCCCTAACTTTAAGTGACTTTGTTATATGATCACAGAGGTAATTTAATCTAAAATGAACTGATATGGTACCAATATATTTATGCATTAATATGCAGCAAGCATTTGCGTGGCTGATGAACCATTTGTTGACGCTCACCCTTCAGCGCTACTCCGTTACGTTTGATCGCAGTCACCGCATTATTGATGTCGTCCTCAGAGGAAGCAGACGAATCCACCCTGACTATCTCAAAATCCACTGGCACACAGCAGAATCTGTCAATATTATCGAATGACAAAAATATCAGAGCTCTTCTTTAGTATGTTCTGGCGAAGTCTGTTTATAGCGCGCTTCAACTTTAAACCTGAAAAGCTCTCTGACGTGGTTCAGCAGTTCTGGCCCAATACCATCACCAGGGATCAAAGTCACTGTGTGTCTGCCTCCGTATTTAGCAGGAGGAGGCTGATGGGCAAAGATGCAAAACAGAGCATTGACAGAAGAAGGGCAAAGGTCATGCTCACAATATGAAGCCAGATCTCGGGTGCTATTAAATTGCCATGTTGAAATTACTGCATCAAAATATAACACTGATGCTTACTTTGAACCAAATACCTGGAAGCAGCATTGTAAAGTTGTTTGCTTTGGTCATTGTATGTTGATTTACCGAAACATCAAGCTCAAAAAATCTATAGTTTGCTGAACGGTACTCACAATAGTCTAGTCGTGACGGGTTGATGAATCAAGGGAGTGAACAGAAGTGGTTAGTCGGAGGACAGAGTTAAATCCATTCTGCTTTGGTTATGCTTACACAAATCAGCTTACAAGCACAGGAGAGAAGCAGGACATCGGAGGAACAGCGGAGATGCATTTAAGTGCTACGTTTAATTAGGATATTATATTAACTGCAATTAGCATGTTACCCAAAGTACTAAATTAAAGTAGTTTCCGATGAATAGGGAGAGGGAGTGAGATGACAGTAAAGGGCTGCAGGAAGAGATTAGTCAAGCTGTAATTAGTTTTCATTAAGTAAATCATCAAATGTAGGGCAATAGGGTCAAACGTTTTCATAAATCAAGACTTCAGCCCACACTTACAGCATATGAAGACTTCTTCCTCTGGCAAAACACTACAGGGCTTTTCAACTGTCAAAATTAGAGAAAAGAAACATTTAATAAGTGATGTTCCTTTTAACTTTTCCTTCATAAAATAACTCATACTGCTTTATAAATAAGTCAAAATATCTCAATAAACGCATTGCCGACACCTGCAGCACCTGCGAGCAGTCAAGTGACCTTGTCACTGTCACACAGCACCTTTCCCCCACCTGACTTCACAAACATCTGTTTCTATATTCCGCACACGGTCAACTAAATGCGCTTGATGACATTTGTTGACTGCTATTTGAAGCGGAGGCTTACGCTGAACGCGATGCTCTTCGGTCCGGTCCGTGGCTGCAGGCGCGGTGGGAAGCGGACGAGCGCTGATCTCGCTGCTATGGACATTTCGAGTTTCGTCAAGCTCGCTCCGGCATCAGCAAACAAACCCGAACAAATGCCACCGTGCGCTATGTTTGAACCAGGCGCTGTTCCGCAAACTCTGGAAATAACTTTTTATGACCAAACGCTTTTACTTTAGCGCGCTCTAGTGTCGATTATGTGTATATATATATTTTTTGTTGTTGTTGAGGTGCGCAGACATGACGTCACTTTGTAGGCCAACCCGTTCACCGTCGGGTTTTGTTTTTACTTTTTAGAATACATTTTTTCGATTCGTGAGTAAATTGTGGTAGTTAATATTACTTGAAAAGACTTTTGGGTTTTGTACTACAGTTATATACAATCACAGAGCCAACCTTTTAAGCGAATTTGCTAACATGTTGCTACAAAAGGACTACAACTACCAAGAGGATGTGCATTGACGTAAAGATTCAGATAACCGTTGTAGTAGTCCTTGTAAGAAATAATTTTCCAAAGTACTTGGAAAGTAGGACTAACTGTCATTGTCTTATATTAACAACTTCATGTAATTTTGTGAAGGGCCCTATTGTAGACTGTGTAATGATTTTATTTTCCCAACTCACGTTCCCACATAGATTTAATTGATTTAAAATACGAAACACAAATGTTTCATAAGTTCATAAGTTACTTATTCGATAACTCTTATATTTCCTATAGGGTATGTATATGATTTACTTTTTTTGTTTCATTTTCTTTTTTCCTAAGGGATTGTTAGATTCCAGTGTTTCCTTTCGTGTCTGTGCAACGATTAAAAACAGTATTATAGCTTTTAAACGATTTCTTGTTATTGTGTTAAATCTATATTTAACCTAGTGGCGGCGTTTTACAAAAAAAAAAACTATGGTGTGGGGGTGGGAATGATAAATAAAACAATCAAGCGCTATATGCACAGGATATTTAAACCGTGCACAAGTATATTGGCTACAATTAAACAGCTACAACCCTTTAAACACAAAAATATTAGTCTAAGTTACAGACATAGCGTCTGAGCGCGTGGCGTGTCAATCTAAATGGAGGCGGGGTAAAATTTCACTGACAGTTTGAGGATCCAGTTGCGGTACTAAGTTTTACTCACAAGTTCTTTTTAATGCTTATTATTGGTTAAATATTTGTAAAAATATTTTTTTATTATGATTTATATTATAAATCGTTATAATGTATCATATAATTACTAATTATATTTATAATGATAATTACAAAATATAATAGATATATGAAGTTTGGAGAATTTGGTGGCTGTGCTTAAAAGGGTACATAAAATTTTACACAAGTTGGTAGGATTCTTTAGGATCTTCTTGACATTTAAGATTGTCGTTTAAAACACCATTTTTACCTGTCAAAACAGCTCTGTTCACAGCGACTCATTTCAGTGCATAACTCTTTACATGCTAATGAGCCTACTCAGCTAATAAGCTTAATTCAAGGGATGTATGATTTGAAAATCTGACTGTAATCAGTGTTGAGTCCTACTGTAAGGTTAACCCTACCTGGTTTACATGCTTGAAAATGATTAACAGTTGAAAACATTAGAAATTTAGAAAGTAACGTAATCAATAACATAACTTATTAAAGTAATTAAAAAGTTACACTACTTATTATGTTTTAAGTAGGGTAACCCGTAATCTGTAACCAATTACATTTCCAAAGTACTTCTCCCAACACATAATTTCATAAATATAATTTAATTTTGTTTACAAAAAAAATTCTTATTTAATTGATAATATACTGAACCAAAAAAAAGTTATAAAATATTACCTGGACAATATCTTCAGTCCAAAATAAAAAAAAAAACATGCTATATCATACAGAGAATGTGAGAAGAGGCAACAGTATTTAAATGGGTCATTTGATGTTGCTAAAAAGCACATTATATTGTGCATTTGGTGTAAAGCAATGTGTTTATGCAGTTTAAAAAAATGCATTATTTTCTACATACTATTGATTTTTATTTCTCCTCTAAGCCCCGCCTCATGAAACGGGTTGATTTGTACAGAGCAGTTGAGAATCTAAACAGCTGGATTTGTACAAACCTCATTGTTCTAAAAATCGAGGTGTGCTTTGTTTGGTCAGGTGTCCAGTGCACTGTGATTGGCCCCTAACTACAACGTGATGGACGTCAGGACTGACACTGTGCTATTTCACCAAAACAATAAAACACCTTACAAACGAGGCATTTGCTGCATCCATTGGGGACATAATTACTGATTATCATGACTTAGTACTGTTTTTTATGCGTTGTGTTGCATCACGCCTTGTAAACATAACACTACCCATGCACTACCCTTCACTGCTCAAAACTCACGTTTGAACAGTAAGTAGCATGTTCTTTTAATAAGAAAACATAGCTTACTTAAAGGATATGAGTCAGAAGCGCCAGAATGTCCTTGCAGAGGTATATGCTACTCTCCAGGTTTTAGGAATCCGTCCTCCGTAAATGCGCTGAACAACAATGTAATATTTGGTTTGAACTTTTATGGAACAGTGATTTTGTAGTTATATCTTTATTTGGAAGCATAAACAAACAAACAAACAAACACAGTGCATCCAGCAACACTACAGAGAGTAATTTCTCCTTCTTTCTTTGCACAAACATTTGAGCAGTGTTATGAAAACACGCCTCCACCTTGTGATGTAACAAAGTGGGGGCGTTTTTCAACAAGTTGTTGGTGCTTGCTGGGGCTGTACATAACTTTGATAAACAATATCTCTTTGGTTGTAAAACATTAGTCTTTGAAACTTTACAGATCTTCTTTAAGCACCAAGGGCTTGTAACAGGGAAATCTTAAATCACATCACATGACCCCTTTAATTAAATAAATCTCTATGAAGACTTTTTCATTTCTGACACCCAGGGCTGTGAAAAACATGAAATAATCACTGAACAGTCATTAGCAGAACGAAAACAGCAGAATAAAAATAACATTTTTGGTAAATATACTGAAAATGTTATGGTCCTGATAACTAATACATGACAGCACTTAAATATGCCTAAATTTATTAGACTGTAATTTTTCCTTTCTTTCCTTAACTGCAGAGCCCCTGTTATCCTCTTGCGGGCCACTAGTCCTACAATGTTTGTTCCCACACTAATTGAAAACTTCAGAGACAGTGATTTTAATCTAGCTTTTCCAACTGAACCAATTTTCCCTATCAACTTTTGAATGAACCGTTCCTTTAGGATATGGCATGCCACGGGTCTCTCACTTTGCTGTACTGGTAGTTGTAGTTTTTCACTCAATAATCCAGATACGTTTTAATTCAGAAAAGACTACATCCCCCAGCACCAGGTTCATCGCTCCTCCCACTTTCCTCAGCTCGCCTGCCCTCCCACTTTCTGTCGGTCCGCGGGGAAGTCGCAAGATGGCCGACGTCGCATGAAAGTATGTTCCTCTCCTCAACATGAAGTCGTGAGTGAGCCAGAGAGCGAGGGAGCTTACGTCGGGCTTTTGTTTTTGTTTTATTTTAGTTGTTTTACTTTATTTTTCCCTTAATTATTCATCTCATTCCGAATCGCGGCAGCCCCCGATTTGTCTCGACTAGTTGACGCGTCAATCACGCCGGGATCTTGGCTAACTGGCTAACTGCGCGAGCTAGTTTGTTAGCCACAAACTGTAGCTCTTATAACTGTTAACCATCACAGGACATACTGTATTCACTAGCAGCTAGAGTTAGTTTGAATCATCTAACGGTCATGTTGGATAGCAATGGTGTAGTTGTTGTTTAGTTTGCCGCTAGAAAGGTTACAAATAGGATTATATTTTGATGTTACCAACATTGTCGACATCATAACTGTAGCGTGCGCGCCGTTATCCTCCATCGTTACATTGTAGACCGTGCAACATTGTAATTGATCAAAACAGAAAGACTAGCGGGATTATACTATTGACACATTAAGGAATGGACACAGATTGCATTTACACGACCAAACGTAAAAAATAGCCACGCGTATTTGGAAATTTTACAGGGGGTCGGTTGACACTTGCATTTGTGGGATAATTTGCCAGACATTTCAGCTTTTTAGTTATCCAACTACAACCGGACAGATCTAGTTCTGAGCACACAACCTAGAAATCAACTTCTTAACAAGATTCATCCATCTCAAGCGCTTAGACACAACATGGGAGTGCAAGGGTTTCAGGAGTATTTGGAGAAACGCTGCCCTGGGGCGGCGGTTCCGGTAGATCTTCTCAAGCTCGCGCGAACCGCAGGCCGTCAGCCCCCACACCACCACCACCACCATCATCATCACCACCACCACCACCACCATCCCCATCATCCCAGCTCGCTGCCTCCGCCTCCCCCGCCAGCGCGCATTCTGGTTGACGCAGACTCTGGCCTTCAGCGGCTCTACGGGGGCTATCAGACCGACTGGGTTTGTGGAGGCGAGTGGAACGCAATGCTCGGCTATCTGGCGGCGCTCTCCCAGGCCTGTCTGTACCAAGGCGGACTGGAGTTGGTGGTGGTTTTTAACGGCACGCTTGGGAAGGATCGCTGGCCAGAGTGGGCGCGGCGGGCGCAGGGGCAGCGTCAGACCGCGCAGCTCATCGTCAACCACGTCGGAAGCAAGGCGACGCCCCCTCCTCGGGCATGGTTCCTGCCCCCGGCCTGCCTGAGCCACTGTGTCCGCCTCGCCATGTTCCGATTCCGCGTGCGGGTGAGTGGCCTGATGCCCTCCTCGAGAGGGGCTGCGGATTGGATGTCCTTTTAGCAGCTTTCTTACTTTTTTTACATTGAAATGTAGAGATTTTCTGGAACTGCTAATACAAGTTTCGTTGTAAAAGTATTGACAAAGCAAGTAAATATCTTAATCATGAAACTCATTTTAAAGTTGCACTTTTCCCTCGTCTAAGTAATGCAATGATTTTTTTTTTAATGTGTGGGTAAAACTACAGTCAAAGCTGGATTCTAATAAATAGTTGGTTTATTTTACATGAAGCAGTTCTCCTCATAAAGGCTGCCATGTTATGATCAGCAACTCTGACACTTTTCCTTGAGGGATAACTTATTCACAAGTTTTCACAATACCTGCAATTTCTACCTTTGATACAGTATCAGAAAATATTGATATTCCACATTGTTTTTGACACTAAATAGAAAAATTGCTGCAACACTTTCCTGCAAGGTTTAAAGTGTTTTCTTATCAACTGAAACTCTGATGTCTGAGATACATCAGGCCTGATAGCTTTGAGGAAGATTATATAACAATAACATTATTAGTATTATTATTTGCAGTAAAAATTCATTACCAGTAGTAATGCAACTGCACTGAAAAGTAAGAACATTTTTACATTTCTTAAATGGCATGTGAGCTAAAGTATCTGTGGCCACAGGTTTACAAATGTTTCTCATTAGAAATTTGGGTGAAATGCTTCTGTCAACAGAATTTTTGAAAAGTTATGCAGATGTAAAAAAAACAGCCTAACTGGCATCTGTCCATCGTGTTACAAAGTGCATGTTAAATGCATGTCAGGGCTGGTAGTTGTGCAGTTTTTTCACATATTCAGAATCGCTATGTATAAAAATGTGTTCTTTGGCTACAGTGTAAACCTAAGATGATGGCCACATCAGCCAAAAAAAAGTAAGCTAACTGAGTGCACCTGTAAGCTGGATGGTCAGAGCAATAGGAGCTTGTTTATCAGTAGATCACAGGATCACATGGTCTTCTTCCACCCTGCCTGTGTTGTAGGTGGTGCAGACCCTGGAGGACCACCATCAGGAGGTGCTATCCCTGTACAGAGACTATGGTTTTCAGGGTCTGATTGCACAGGACTCAGAGTTTGCGCTATGCAACGTTCCGGCCTATTTCAGCTCCCACGCTCTCAAGCTCTCCTGGAATGGCAAGAATCTGACCACTCACCAGTACCTGCTGTCAGAGGCAGCTCGCCAGCTCGGCCTCAAAACCCAGCACCTTCCCATCTTTGCTGCTCTTCTTGGTAAGCGACACCATCACAGGTTTTTTTTAGTCCAGGACGTGACTTTGCGTTTTTTCCATGCATTGTTTGGTTCTAAATGTGGGTCTTCAAATAAAACAGGTAACCACATTCTGCCAGATGAAGACTTGGCTGCCTTTCATTGGAGTCTGCTAGGCCCAGAACACCCTCTTGCCTCCCTAAAGGTGCTTATGCAATTTATCATTGCACACATTTTCAGATATTTTCATTCTTTCATTATTGTAATTGATGATTCAGACTTAAGCATCCTTGAGCATCAGCTTTATCAATATAACCCATTCTTTTAACTTCATTCTTTGTTTTTCTTCTCTCTGCTCAGGTAAGGGCTCATCAGTTAGTGCTCCCTCCATGTGAGGTTGTTATTAAGGCTGTATCTGAGTATGTGGCATCCATCAAAGATCTTGGGAATTTAGATTCGGTGGCCAAGGATGTTTTCAAGCAGTCACAGGTGAAGCATGGCTGTGTTACCATATGCATTCTCATGTACTACTTTATCTTAAAACTTCATCATAACATGGAGACTCTCTCATTTGTCTAACCTCCAGTCACGAACTGAAGATAAAATTGAGAGGTTTAAGAAGGCAGTGGAATATTTTTCAGCGGCCAGTAAACCAAGACCTCTCTCCATGGGACCTTCTCCTTACCTCTGTAGGTATAATGGGGTGTTTGTAGACCCTTGACAGTACATACACTAATGTTCAAAATTTCAAAATTCAAATACAGACCCCAAACCTTTGAACAGAGTGTATGTTTATTTTAAGCTATAGCCATAGATCAATCACATTGTACACAATATTCATTTGGTTTTCCTGACTCTTCTTTCAGTTCCAGGCTTTGGGCCTAGTCAGTTTAGCGGACCTCCAGGCCACATGGGGGCAATGCAGCCTGTAAAAGCTCAGGTATATTCTTTCTAAAGAAATGTATTGCCACAAATCATGTTTGTTTTCCTGAAACTAATATCTATTTTGCTGTTCTTCACAGTTTGGTCCACCCCAGGTGTCAGGTGTTAAGGTGCCTTATCCAGGTGGGCTCTACGGACCCAGCCCTGCCACTGGTCCAGCCCTTTTATGCCAGAACCCAACTCAGCCTCTGCAGGACTGTAATGACTCACTTGTTGGGAAAATGGGCTTTGCTGATTGGTCTGCTCCATATGATTCCTCTCAAGGTGGCAACCGACAGCCCAATCATCACACTGCTGCTCCTACAGGCCCCTCCCCCTCGTCATCGTCGTCTTCAGATGGGGAGGAGCAAAATGACACCAGCACTAAGTGAGTTTAATACACAATCCGTTCATTGTGTTGTGTACCTGCAAGCAATCTGCTATTCAGAGCAGAATGAACATTCATTTTCTGTCGTAGTCATTTGGCTGACAAGTCTACAAGATGGGAAGATCCCAGTGGACGGGGTGGCAGTGGCTCTGGGGATGGGCACCATGGTAACGGAAGTGGGCCGTCCATTCCATCTTTGCTGTCCATGCCAACACGGAGTCACATGGACATCACAACTCCACCCCTTCCACAGGTCAGTGCCGAGGTGCTGAGAGTGGCAGAACACAGACACAGAAGAGGACTCATGTATCCACAGATCTACCACATCCTGACCAAGGTACAACAATCACACAGCATGTGCTCACTAACATGATATTCTGGTTTCCTCCCTAAAATGTATGAATCTGCAATGACAGGTTGTGGAGTGTTTTATGCATTTGAGATCAGCATTATTACCTAGCTTTATGTATTTCAAAGTTAATTATAACCTATAGTGTATAACTTTTAATGCTTGAAGGGATGGTTCACCCAGAAATGAAATATCTGTCATTACTCACCCTCGTTTCGTTTCAAGGTGAGACTTGAGGGTGAGTAATTAATGACTTTTTAATTAATAATTTGAATTTAAGTGCACTATCCCTTTTAAATAATATTATACCAACATTTGTTTATATTCAACGGTGACAAACACCCTGAAAACCCATTTAATGTATTAAAAAGCATCTAATAATACCTCTAACACTCCTCTTTGTCCCTTTGTGTTTTTCCCTTCCCTTTCTTTCTCTCAGGGGGAGATGAAGATGCCAGTGTGTATAGAGGACGAGTGCAACCCCGACCTGCCTCCTGCTTCTCTACTTTTCCGTTCTGCCCGCCAGTATGCCTACGGGGTGCTGTTCAGCTTGGCTGAGACCCAGCGGAGGCTGGAGAGACTGGCCATGCGCAAGCGTAGTCCAGTTGATGGTGAGCTCAGACCTCGGTTAGATGAGAGCAATACCAGGCAACATTTGAGATTCTCGGTCCGTTTTTAGTATCACAGCAAAAATGAATGTGCCGTTCAACGTTAATATTTAGGTTAAATACATACCAGTTACATCAAAACAATAGGCCATTATTTGTTAAATAATTAAACATTGCTTGTTTTTCATGGTAATAATATTATTAATAAACACAGCTTGCCAGATAGAAGCTTGTAACAAATAATGAAAATAATGCCACGTCTATCCAGAGCAGTAGCTCTTGATTTGTGTTGCTTTTAATAATAGAGATATATTTTGCCCAGCTTTGTCTCCTCTGGCTGTGAGGAAGAAACATCAAAGTAAGATGAAAATTAATCTAAATGTGTCTGATTTCTGTATGACTCCACAGTGCCTCCGGTGATTGTAAAGGAGTGGTGTGCCAGTAAAGCTAAATCTGCCCTGACCCCAGAGCTCGTTCCAGCCCTGTGTTTCCGCGAGTGGACGTGTCCCAACCTGAGGCGGTTGTGGCTGGGTAGAGCGTCTGAGGACCGTAGCCGTCGTACACGAGCCTTCCTAGCCTGCATGCGCTCCGACTGCCCTGCCCTGCTCAACCCGACCTGTGTGCCATCTCACCTGCTGCTCATGTGCTGCGTGCTCAGGTACATTTACGAGATGACATCACTGGAAACCTGTTTCTCATTGGCTCTTGACATTGGAGTGGATCTTACTGAATGATTGGAAAAGTAGATCAGCACTGATTCTGATGAGGTCTGGGTATCTTGAGCGTTATTGTGTGTTTCCAGGTATATGATGCAGTGGCCGGGGGGTCGCATTCTTCAGCGCCATGAGCTTGATGCCTTTTTGGCTCAAGCTGTGTCCAACCAGCTCTATGAGCCTGACCAACTTCAGGAACTCAAGGTAAAGCATTTCTCCTTAACTCTATCAGAGACCATCCCCCAGTAATTAGGGCTGTGCACAGTTTGGTGAAAAATGTCATGTTTTTATTGATGTAATTGTATTATTATTATTATTGTAATTATAATTACTAATAATATATACTATAATTAATTATTACTACTAGGGATGCACGAAATGAAAATTCTGGGCTGAAACTGAAAATTCTGGATGTAATTGGCTGAAAACTGAAACATTATTATTTTATTAAATAATATAAAATAATTGTGTGATTTTTTTTTTAATTTTACACAATTTTAATGATACTGAAAAAAACACAAGCCTATAAAATAACCACACTTTTACTGAAACTGGGCAGAATTTATTTTAATAATGGTATCACTTTACAATAGGGATCATTAGTTAACATGAGTTAACTACTATAGTTAACATGAACTAAGAATGAACAATAGTTTAATACTTTAGTAATCTTGGTTAGTTTGTTAATGCAACATTTACTAATTATTGAAATGAACAGTTGCGCTTGTTAGCAGTTAATGCTCTGAATGAACATGAACAGTGAACAACTGTATTATCTTTCACTATCATTCACAGATTAGACAGATTAATAAGTACTGTAATGTGACCAATTGTTCATTGGTCGTTTGTTAGTTAACACATTAACGGAATCTTATTGTAAAGTGTTACCTTAATATTAAATAGCAATACATTATTTTTTAAATTAATTTTTATGCAACAGAATCAAATTTAAAGTTTTTAAAAAACTAATTATACATTATGTCCATATAATGTATAATCCCATAAAGCATGGCAGAGCAGAGCATGGCATCATTAAAGGGTAGCGTCTGCTGTACTACGGCATGTTACAGCACAGTAGCTCTATTGCAAACAGGAACAAGTAGCCTATACTACATAGAAGTTTCCTGTCTGTGCATTATTTGAGCGGACTCTGCTTTTTGAGTGGACTTTGAGCGTGAGCGGTAGGCTACTATACGAGCGGAAGCACATTCATTGAGTGTCAAACTGCGCAATGACAAGGGCGGGGCATGCCATATATTAGATCATGTAGCCTATTTGGAGCAGCATTTGCTGTAAAATTAGCCTCTCTGAGATTTCAAAAAAATGTGTGTATATATATGTGTCTGTGTGTGTGTATTAGATGTGTGTCAGAATCACAAGGAATGATTGAGAACTAGTTGGACGATTTTTATTTCTAATTAAAGATGTACTTTTTATCGAGTTACAAGCAGATGGAGAGAGAGCTGTGGTTTGAGACTAAAGCACATTTGCATGCGTTTGCATGTCCTTACATAACTGTACAGACCCAGATTACAGTAAAAGCAGTGAGAGGCGGGATTGAATTGAACGCTCCACACAACATACCCCATGCACTCTT
Organism: Puntigrus tetrazona; assembly: GCF_018831695.1. Classification (NCBI taxonomy): domain Eukaryota; kingdom Metazoa; phylum Chordata; class Actinopteri; order Cypriniformes; family Cyprinidae; genus Puntigrus; species Puntigrus tetrazona. Next base: position 11,253,030 of record NC_056721.1, on the reverse strand, counting down.
TATCTTTGTATCTTCCACGCTCTCTTTATTAAATGTTCATTCACAACGATTTCTAATTGTTTGCCTTAAGGCAAAGCATGTTTTCAGACAAGACTAACATGTAAGTAAAGACTCCTCTGCTCAACTTCAATAGCTGTATGTCATATAAAGCAAAAGGTTCAAGGCAAAACATTTCTTTAAAATAGAATGCTGTCTTTCAACTGTCAGGTTGTCAATAACCTGCTTTGAAAGAGCTCTGTGAAATCTGAAATGACATGCCACTGTGACATTTACCAGGCTGATGCCAAACATGCCGCCGCATCATATTTCTTCTCTTTGACACTGATACCAGGTGGAGAAGGTGGATAACCGTGGGGTGCAGCTGGCCTCTCTGTTCATGAGTGGAGTGGACACTGCCCTGTTTGTGAATGATGTATGTGGACAGCCCTTGCCATGGGACCACTGCTGCCCTTGGGGCTTTTTTGATGGGAAGTTGTTCCAGAGCAAGCTAGCTAAAGCCACCAGAGACAGAGCCTCCTTACTTGATATGTGTGAAGGCCAGGTAACAAACGATTAGGTGCAGGCACATCTATTTTATATTTAAGGTTTTTTTTATTTATTGTTTTTTGCCATTTTGTCCTACAGGAGGAGCTTGTTTCGAGAGTGGAGAAGATGCGCCAGGCCATTCTAGAAGGCATCAACCTGTCCCGGCCGCCTCCCCCACCTCCACCACTGCCACCCCCTGCATTCCTTCCCCCTGCCATGGTGCCCCCTTTCTATCCCATGCATCCTCTCTACCCTCCTCGCCCACTGGGCTCCATGCCTCCTCCTCCTCATCATCACCACCAGCACCGGCCCAGGGCCTTCCCAGGTAACAGCTTCCTCCCATTCAGCACATTCAGTTAATACTATGTGCTGGTCTTTGTGTATCACTTTCTAAAACGTTTTTTTTTTTTTTTTTTTTTTTTTTTTAGGAATCCAGTCTATACCTCCCCAGGGTGGCAAACTGGAAATAGCTGGCATGGTTGTTGGTCAGTGGGCTGGGAACAAACCAGTCCGTGGCAGAGTCAATATGCAGGTGGTGTCAGTAGGAGGGAAAGGGTGAGTCCATTCTGTGTCATAAAAGAGTGGCCGTATAGCTGATTATTTATGGAGGTATGACAGAAGCCTTTCTACAAATGGCTCCCCTCTCTGCTGCTTTTTATCAACTCTCAATTGCACAACCTACTGGTGACACTTGAAGCAATAGGCAGAGATTTTAATGTATCAAACTCGCATTCATGTTGGCTGTATATGTATGTACACTAAAATCTCAGTGCCGTGCCAGCTGAGAGCAAACTGTGGTATTAGCCAACTCTTATTTCGAATAACTGTATGAAAAAAAAGTCATATATTTTAAAGCGTTTTATACTTTTTGATACTAAACAATAACATTTTAGTAACAAATTCCAGAAGCTTTAAATAATCTTAGTGTTAAAGTGTTACTTGTTCATATTACTTTGTCCTGTCAAAAATGCTTTCTCATTTGATTTGATTTTGTGCTTTATTTTCTTAGTTTTCATACACAGCACTGCACCAGAAGTTACAATGGTTTTTGATGCTAAATGCAGAAGCATTTATCTATTAAGATTATTCTTAGATTTTTCATTTATTTCTTTATTTTTAGATTGATTTATTTTCTTCACCAGGTAATCTTTTGTTAAAAAAATAAAAAAAATAAAAATAAAATATATATATTTTATATATATATATATATATATATATATATATATATATATATATATATATATATGAAAAATGATGAGTAAATATGAATAATGTGCAGTGTTTTATTTTGAAATATTCATGGTTGAAAATACGCTAACTTGTAAAATTACAGTCCCAAAAAACTCCAATTATTTAATATGCAGTTCAGCAAGCTTAATGACAAAGATTCTTTTGATCTCCACTATTGTCAATTTTAGTCAAAATCAGCCAAAATGTTATTCCTACTTCCTATAAAAAAACCCTGATCTTTTTTTGCTGTTTCCCAGAAGGGGTAAAGAATTGACAGTGAAAGGGAGGGGAGGAAAGAAAGTGACCACCAACAGAACACAGGTCAGTCCAATGCATAACTTTTAACTTTTCGAAATGCTAAATAAACGTGAGCGAGAAGATTAAGTTTTTTTCCTTCTCCCAATGTTTTTTTTGTAGACTCTGTCCTCTTCACCACCCTCCACCAGCCCCCCGAAGCTCACAGAGGATGGTAAAGCAGTGGGGCGGCCCACGGAGGGAACGGGGACCGCGTCGCAGCAGCTGAACGGCAGCTCTTCAGGAAGCGCCACTGGTCAAGCTCTTGACCTGCCACCACTGGCCCAGCCAATCCAGTGTGCCTTAGCCAGCAGAGACAACCAGTCAGGAGATGGGGTGGAGGTAGAGGCCCCTTGTTGCCTTGACGACTGCCCATCAGATGGTGCACTACAGAAAGAGGAGTAATTACATCCCATAATGTAATAAGAATGAGAAAGTGAGAGGGAATGATCTAAGGTCGACTGCCTTTTCCTTGCAAAATTGAATATTTAGGGCACAGTAGCCACTTTGTGTTGTCATGGTATAATTTATGATGCTGCACATGCTGGAAACGACAGATGGACAGTGTCAGGAATGCGGTCTATGTGTCACCTTAAGAGCCGGGTCTGGTTTAAAACCGAGTGAGTTTAAATCACAACCCCCGATTGCACATCGCCCTGAATCTTTGGGTTCTGGACCTCATCCTTTCCACTGGCCCATCAGTGTTGTAGCATCGTGAAAAGCTCTCGAGTCTTTTTATTTCGACACCGTTTTCTTTTCAGAGCTTAGTACATTGACGTGACCTTATATGTATGATTGCCTAAAATGGCTACGAAAAGCCCCCTATTATTGCCCAAAGTGTATTTAAAAAATTGACCTACTCAAAATACTTGCACGTGTCAAGTAGCACAGCAGCACCTGCTTTAAAGTTTCCACCACACAGCAAAGAATCACACTATTTGTACTTGCACATGGCTGTATATGCAGCAGTGTAACACATAGAGGGGGGGATTTAAATCAACACTGCCCTGAATACAGTAGACGAGTGGAAACTGACGGAGAACGCGGGTTGTATTTGTATGTCACAGTGTGCATTCACACACACATGGTTGCCCTTTTGTTTTTGTTTTTGAACATTGTCTTATCAAAGAGTGAATTGCATGTGGAGAAGTTGCTATTGTCTTCAGCACAGGGGCCACGGGCGGCCCGAGAAGTCCAGGCACAGAGAGGCGGGCTTAAATAATAAAAGTAAAAGATTCGTAGAGGTTACAATCTGCATCGCGTAGCTAGCTCTCCTCTGTTGCTTTCTCTCACGTAGACAATCTTTTTTTAGGCCCACGTCCCCTTGAGGATTCACAGCAGTACTCAAGAAATTCTAAAGTACAAATATTTTAAGCACCTTAAGCCCGAAATTATACATATGCAAGCCCTCCTCCTCAAATGAGGAAGAAATACCCTTAAAAATGAATTGTATTGTAACGTAAAGCACTTAAAATGTTATTTATGATAGTACTGCGCTATGATAGTACTGCGCTATGTAGATACAGTTAATTGGTTAACGCCCTTTTAAGCAGCAGGCCTTCATTTGTTTCGACAGTTTAACTGTCCAGATACACTTTACCTTGCGTGTTGTTTACCAGTATGACGTACAAATCAACACCAACCCATTTGAATGTGAGAACGGAGTGCGTCGTAAGCTGCACTTTGTTTTAAAACCGAAAACACACTGGGTTGTCCTCGAACCAGGATAAAGAAAAATCGAGGCCTCTGGCAGAGATAGGGAGGAAGCAGTGTGTTCGGAGGGAACCGTGATACTGTTTGACATCCCAGCCGTTTGTATATAGACCCAAATGTACATGATCCTGTTACGCAATGACGTGATTTAGGGGAGTGATTTTATCAGTGGTTGAGAATGCACACAGTCCCTCAGACAAACCTGCCATTTGACATCTCTCTGCTTCACAACAATTTGCTTTCAGGTTTTAGCAGCTCTTTTTCCTTTTTTCCTCCCTTCGTCGTTCACGTCTCCTCTGTGCCTTGTGCATGTGTACCATGTGGATGCTTTTTTGTACATGTGCATTCTCCCACCATCGCTAAAATCATCGTAGTTTTATTACGCTCGGAAGAATTGAATCGAACGAACCTTAGGATCACCTTTTATTGTGACAAAGTCATTTAAAAAAAAAAAACGAAAAAAAAAAAAATTGGAGTCTGTGCTTCACCAGACTGTTTCGTGATCAGTCCGTCTCGTCTTGTTTTTGTGACAGTCCTATAAACTCATGCACTTCTATGTTCAAAACATTACTTCTATTGAGGCAAACGGGCTTTAAAATGAAATCGAACGAAACACCCTGAAGTTTAAAGCCACGCTTGCCGTTATATTGACCATTTTGCATCAGATGGTTAGGAGATTAATTTTACTTACATGTTAATGTTTTAAATGCATTTTAAAAACAAAATACATGTTTTGTACCAATGATTTGTTGGACGTAATGAATGAGAATTTAATTTTAAGAATAACTAATACACTTGAGAGAGACTATTGCATTTAATCATAGTTTAAGATCTGTACAATTGACAATGTCAAGATTTCATCACAGCTTTCTATTGAAGTTATAAGATGCACCTTATTTTGTTAAGAAGTTAATATTATATTTAGTGCCACTAAAAGTATATTGAAAGCTCTTTAAAGCAGATTATGGAAGACACCCATTATAGTTACATGTCTATGTATATTCTGCAAATTCTCACTCTTGAGGAATCCAGACAGATCAGCCCATCAGAAATATCACGATGACCTGAGGCATGCATTGTTTATGCAGTTTGCTAGAAAATAAGTAAAAAAAAATGACAGTGATATATCAGTGTCAGAAAATGACAATACTGGACATACCGGACAGACTTTAAACCAAGAAGAATCTTGACCGTAGCGTGACAGGTAGTGTTCGTGAGCTAACACGCTGCACCGTCATGCACGCTAGAGCATTTTTAAACCTCAACCTTAGGTTGTCACATTTTTATTACGCGTTAAGTACAGTAGTGCTAGTTTTCAAGAGAGGATCTCCAGCATGTTAGTGCATATGAACATGCATACGCACCCATTAATGGAATTTTGGTTTCCTCAGAATAACAGTAGATCCTTTTTAAACATTCAGTCCTGTTTCACCTGTGATTAACAGCCGTTTCAGTTAGTTGGGTTTTTTTCTCAGTGTGTTTGTCATAGAGTATCAGTAACTCCTTCACATTTAGTTATAAGTGTAATCTAAGAAAGGAACAGCATAAACCGAAATATACAGACACACCAAATAAAGATATAATCTCTCTCTCTCGCGCATACACACAGTACCTTTGTTATACCTGTAGAGAGACATCAGTTAGTATGAGGGAGAGAAAAAAAAATAGTAAAACTTTGGCATATTCAGATATTAATGTATTTGTCCAGTGTGTTAATTTCTCTTACAATTATTTGGATGCTTAATTTGCAGTTTCAGATGCTTGGTTCCAAAGTTACCCTCTCCAAAGCTTCTCCGCTTTGCTCTGTTCTAGATTGCTGCTTGAACTCTCATTCAGACGTTTCTGGAGATTCGTGTGAGAGTAAAATATAGACTAAGAAATATATATTTGGGTTGAATGAGAAGGATGCTCTGGAGGTCAGTGAGGTTGTGTTGGAATGGCACTGTTTTACTCCAGATGCTGGTCTTGATAAAACCATTATCACAAATGCAAATCCCAATGTTTTCTTTTTTTCGACCCCTTTTTTTCACAGTTTTATGGGCCGTGGACATTTACAATGAGTTCAAGTGTTCTCCCTCCTCTTAGCTCTTGCCTCTGTTCATTCTTTTATTCTTGCCTTTGTTTCCCCCGCAGCAGCTCTCCTTAGGTTTTCATACTAACAGTGAGAGATTAACTTTTATAATTAGTCTAATAATCTGTCTGTAAGTAATCTTAGACAAGAGTTGGTAACATTTTCAACAGTGAATCGAGAAATTTAACCTTACCATCTTTGGTTTCATTCAGTTGTGAAATTGTGTTTTTTTTTCTTTTTTTTTTTTTTTTTTAAATGTTATTACAACAGCTACTCCTTTGACCGTTGCTACATTTAGTATTAAAATTTGCTTAGCAGAGATAACTAGATATTTTCAACTGTAATGATTGCAATTTTCCTCACCTCTATTTTGTATGGTATCGTTTCAAACCACTTCACCATTATGATGTAATTGTCACTCGCAGAAATAACATATTGTGTTTGGACAGTGATTATTAGATTTTTTAATTTTTTTCAGTCTCTTTAAAATCGTCAATTTAAAGATGGATTATTTTAAGCAAATTTTGCTTCCTTGCACACAAAGCAGACTAATACACATTTGTGCAACATATTAATTTTCAACCAAAGTCGATTTCTGGAAACTGCTTTTTCCAGTCTATAGTTAACAGTCTTGATTTTCTTTCTGGATCCTGTATATATGATTATACAGCTACGTGTTTTCAGTAATTGAGCTATTAGAATACGTAAGGGGTCCGTAATCAGATACTAAATAAAGAAAATGTGATGTTTACATCTTTTTGGTGAACAGTGGCTAAATCTTGTATCGTCCAGTTTCATTGCTAAAATGAAGATTTTTTTTTTTTTTTGTTTTAATTTCCTCTCAAGTGGAGCCTTGGACACAGCTCTTCATAGCGATTAACCCTAGAACACTTCTTCAGCTCCCATGCACATGTATCGTCCCTCTGAAAAATGTAGCTTCAGTGTAGTCATGGATAGGTTAAGTGTGAACACATACTGTAACCATGCACACACACACACACACACACAACAGCTATTTTGGTAAAGAGTTTTGCCTGTGCATTCCTGTAGATTTGTGTCTGGACCTCAGATCTGACTCTTGCTTTATAACTGTTACCCCTGTATCCTGGCTCTGTCGCCCTTCACTCCACAGGACCACTGGTGTGTGGTCAGGTTTCGATCCTAGTCTGATAACAGCAATGTGTTGTGTACAGTGGCCCGCTGACATCCTACATTTTCTGGAAGTACGTAGCCTCTATATCTCGTCCTCTTTGCTTTTTAGCATGTGCCCCCCAAACTGTCGAGACATCCATTTGTAGGCAACACATTCTGTCGTCTGTTCTTGGAAAATCGATCCGTTCATCAACACAAGCGCATTGATGCATGCATCAAGATCTCCAAAAGCTCCAAAAAAACTTGTGAAGTGAAGGGTAAAGTTCATTATTATTATTGCTGTTATGGTTATGATCGTTATTAACAATTTCTCATTTTTAGTATAAAGAAAGCACCTGATTGTTTTGGAAAGAAACTTTTTCTTTTTAATTTGTCTTGCTGTTGTGGTCTGATTTCACAGTGGATTGGGGAGAAAGCCAAAAGGCTCAGAGAGAGAGAGAGAGTCAAAGTTGGCAGTCATGTTTGTATGGTTGGGAAATGACTTACAGTGCTGAAATAAAATTTATTCTTTTAGTAAACAGGAGTTTGTGGTTTTACTTTAACGCTCGTTTAAAAGACTTTCGGCTTTGTGCTACCTTGTTTTCTTTGTAAGGGAATACAGCTTTGGGTTGTAACTGAAAAAGTAAGACTTGTAAAATTAGGATTAGGTATCATGCATCAATTATTAAAAGAGACTACAGTTACAAATAATTCACTATTTTTCAGCAAGAATGCATTAAATTGATTAAATGTAAAAGGAAAAATATTTCCTTCTATCTATTCACCAACAAATATATTAAAAATATTAATCAGCTCAACTATTTTCAACACTGATAAACATTTCTTGAGCACAGAATCGGCATATTATAATGATTTCTATGTATCTCATGCAACACTGCAGACTGGAGTAATGGTATTTTAAATTCAGCTTTGCATCACATTAATAATTGTCTTTTGTTTTTTTCCCCCTTATTATTAAACTACCTCAAACATTTGGTAAATATACAGTTTTTAATAGTTTTTTCATAGTGCCTTACTGTTGAACTAAATGAATTTATTGCAATAAGTAACAGCCTGGTGTTAAAGAAGCCTACCTTCCATTTTATTCCTAATGCCTTAACTAATGTTAACCTTCTGAACCTGAATATCAAATGTTAATAAAACAACGATTTACTACCCAAAAAAAAGTAGGTTTTAAAAACAATTAGGCAATCGGAAGTCTATTTTTCTTCTTCGTGGAATGTCCTTTTCCTATTTCCAAGCGTACGATTGTTTGCAAGGTGCTGCGGTTTTGCCTCGTGCGAGCTGTGACATTTGACGACCGCTGCTCAACTGCACACTTTGTAGTCCACTTAATTATGTAGTCGTGATCTGAATGGAAGGCGGATCGGATCACTCGAGGGGCAGGTCACCTCAGGGGTAGATCTGCGCGCCTGCAGCTGCTGGATCTCTGTTCTTGCTGCTGATGTAAGATGGCGGTATCGTGTACAGTCGCGGTCTCAGGTGAGCAAAACACCACGTTCCTTCTTTGAAATGTCATTGCCGCAGTCACCGTGAACACCGGCGCTACGTTTGCATCGTGCCTTGCTTTTGCCTAGCCACATTTCACCCCAGTATGACGACTAGGTTTGTTTTAGCATGCAATTTATTGATTATTATACTAGGCGCACTAGTGAGGCAACCGCCATTTTTCGCATTTGATAGCTTAACTATAATATCCGAATGTGTGATCAAAATGTCAGGGGGGAAAGAGGAGCAGATCGTGCACGCGGATCTACGATTTCCTCTGAAATGTTAGCCGACAGAATGCTTCGTTTCAAGCCGAGAGTCAATCAAGTTAGGCTGTCGATTTGATTCGTAAAGCTGCAGTTTCTCGATAAAACACTTGATAATCGCACGCGTGTCTCTGCTTGTCATGATAAAGTGAATCTGGCGGCCAGACAGTCGAAAAACGCCTCTTGTGATTCAAACCCATCAAACTGACATGCATTATCATGCCTCTGCCAGCTGTTGATTCCTGAGACACAAGTACTGAGCTGGTGTGGATGGTTTGCAATAATAATAATAATAATAATAGTGGTGATAATAGACCATGTGGACAGTCCTCATCAGCTCTGGCATTTGGCACAAACGCAGATTATTTTGATGCAAAGGTGTTTAAATCTGGCTTTGCTCGAATAAGCACATCCCTGCTGGAAAATGCATTTTTTTATCAAGCATGGCAGCTTGATTCTAGCTGGTGCAAACTGGTAGACCATCATTGGATTGGCAATAGGCAAAAAGAAACCAGTAAAAATGTTATATAACTTAGCTACCAGCTTAAGCGGGATTTTTCAAATGGGATGCATGTGTGTGCATATATGCTGTTTTTTAAAGTACGTAAAACGTTTTCGTATGAGGTTGACTCATTGCTTAATTTCACTCGGTCCTAATACATATTGACACAGCTATTTCCTTTCTTGCATCATCTTTACAAATGCAGTGCACTGCATAATGCATATTAGAACCAGGGACACAGTCATGCAGCGAAATATAGTTGTGCATATATTGTAATGCATAATATATTGTAAATCAATATTTAATATGCAGCATTCATGTTTTTTTTTTTTTTTTTTACCAGTGCTCTTTAAGCTTCATTAATGAGCACATGCAAGTGGCACATTTATCACATCAAATGCCGCAGAGCACCAGATCCTTGATCCATTTTGTGCAATCTCTTTGTTGTTCATGGTATATCATGACTCACATATCAAAAGATGAGTTGCTTTGCCAGAAATCTGCCCACACTCACGGTGTGGATGTTTGAGGAAGGTTAATACTGGGTTAAAGGGATGATGACGACAGACAGCTTTCACTGTGGGATTTATGGAAATCAAATTAGCAATTGCAAAGGTGGTTCATTAAATTAAGAGTAAAAATAGCACAAATAAGCATTTTGTTTCTAGCACTGACACGTCTTTCTGACTCTCTTCTCGTCCCGCAGGGTACCAGACAGAGGGGCTGCCTCGTTGGGGGCTGTGGAATGAGGTAGTAGTTTGTATAGTTTGGGATCACACCAGATCTGGGAGATAACTATACAGCCTACTGTCTTTCTCACAGCTGCTCCCTCACATCAGATACACCGATGACGTCCCTTCTCGTGGGAATTGTGGGGTAGCTGTGTGCTGTGTGCTTTCTGAGTGTGTAAATAGTAGACAAACGGTGATTGTAGAAGTTACTATAGCTTAGCCCACAAATGAAATGTTGGTGGTCGTGACTAAAGATCTTAATTTAATTCACGCGGTCTTTATAGAGTGGGGTTCAGAATTTAAACTGCACTGTCACTGTCTAATCAATATGCTGTAACTAGATGTCTATGGTGTGTGATCGTGTTCACCTCCAGTTTAAACATACGTATGTGTAGTGTGATTACTTGTGCTATTATTTTGTTTGTTTACATCTGCTGTAATTTATAAAACCAAATGAAATACTCATTTGTGTCTCGGTTCACTTTGTTAGTAACGTTATTTTTACGATTCCTAATTAAATAAGACCTATAAAATCTCTTTTTTAAAGGTGAGTATTCAATCTTAAAGAGGAAGGTACGCAATTGTTACGAGTCTTTGTCAAATGCAGTGTTGGGAAGGTTACTTAGAAATGTCATAGATTACAAATTATCCTATTTAAAAGTAGTGTAACTATTTTAATTACTTTATTAAAGTAATGTAACTGAATACATAGGAATACTTTTCTAAATGTCCGATGTTTTGCAAATGTTAATCATTTTCAAGTATGTAAACTATGCAGGGTTAACCTTCATCATCACTTGAATTACCATTATTGGGATCGATCTGAGGTTAAATACAGATTTAAAATAATACATAGTTTAATAGCTATTATAATTGTTTTATTCTTTGCATAGTTATGACAGGAATCAAAAAATTAAAAATAAAACATCGAATGAGTATGTGATCTAACCTGAATTTTATAATAGCCAATGCAATTTATGAAAGAAATTATAACATTCAGATAACCTCCTGTATTAACATTTTAATCACAACTAAATTAATCACACCTAGTTTTTCTCAGTAAATGTAACCACTATTACATTTATTTTGTAATTAACGTTACATGCAGCTAGTTACTTCCCAACACTGGAGGTCAAAGACAACTTTAAGTCGTTTTACTTCACAGTAACCATAAAATGTTATTTCTCTGAATCTTAAAAAGATGCAAATCAGAAACATTAGTAAAATACATGCAAAATTTAACATGTTTTAATTTTTGAGGTAGAGATATTCAAGCACTATAATTCAAGTGAAAAATACTCCACAAATTGAATATTTAAATGTATAAATCTTTCGAGACCGGGATCGATGCATTAAATGTAGGTCATTGAATGCGCCTGCCACCTTAAAATACTAACGCTTCTAATTCTGACTGATCACCGACGGGTTTGGGACTTCCTGTGAAGTGGTCGAATTAACAAATCAAATTATCAAATTAACTGCAAGCCAATCGGCTTGGAGGGCGTCATCGCGTGCGTATCTCTGATTGGCCAGCGGAGCGCCGATGCCCAAGCCGTTGCAGCGTGTGAACATGGCGAACATCAGAAGTGTCAAGGTGAGAGAGAAATTGAATGAATTGACAGAAATGTATCGGCACAAAAAAGCCGTCTGTCCTGAGCTTCAGTTTTTCAAGACAGCTTTGCAGCTCGCTTTAGTCAGCACGTCGTTGTGTGGCTGTACTCGCTGTATTTTGAAGTTGTAGCCGCAAAGCTAACTATAAACTCCTGGAACTTCTGTGCAGTTATGAGAGTGATTCATAGATCTGTAAACATCAGAAATACTGGCGATTAACAAGCTTTGCCCTCACTTAGTACATTATTCGTAAATTCCAGTGCTTTTATACTTCATTGTTTTGCAGCATATTACAGTTGGACCATAACTGATTTGTGTTTGTTGCATAATGAAACAAACCGAGCTCCATGCAGGCTTTGCTCCAGGTTGACCTTATTGAATGTGTGGCAGGGGATGGTAGGTCTGGTGACCGGAGGGGCCTCTGGTTTGGGCAAAGCCACTGTGGAGCGGCTCATCAGTCAGGGGGCCAGCGCTGTGATCCTGGACCTGCCCAGCTCAGATGGACACAAGGTGGCTGCTGCTCTCGGAGACCGATGTGCATTTGCCCCTACTGATGTGAGTGACGCTTATTATCAGTGAGCTTTTGATATTTTTCGCTTTCCCTTTTATTTGTTCTTTTAGTCGGCGGTGCTTAAACTATTTGTTTTCTTCTGAGTGGGTTTTGTTTTTTTGTTTTTTAACTCAGGTCACGTCGGAGGCAGATGTAAGATCGGCTGTGGATTTGGCCAAGGGGAAGTATGGTAAAGTGGACTTGGCGGTGAACTGTGCTGGGATAGCTGTGGCTTTGAAAACATACAACTTTTCGAAGAACATTCCTCACAGTCTGGAGGACTTCACTCGTGTTATCACTGTAAGCCTCATTGCATTTACAGTGCTGCCTGAACCTAATGGCACAGGTTCATATTTCTATGATGACTGTTTTGAATGTCCCATAGCAGCTCTTTTTTCCACCATAATGCTGTTATTTCTGTAAAGCATCAGTTCCTTTGAGATGGGTGGACTCTGAAGGCAATGCCATGTTATTGCATATATTATAATGTCTATTTTTAATGTGATCTGTTAAAGGTGAACATTGCTGGGACTTTTAATGTGATCAGATTGGCTGCCGGGGAGATGGGAAAGAACGAGCCTGATGCGGATGGACACAGAGGCTGTATCATCAACACAGCCAGCGTTGCTGCTTATGATGGACAGGTATATTTTTTACCACGTTTTACACTAACATTCAAAAGTTTAAGGTTGGCAAGATGTCTTTTTTTTTTTTTTTTTTTTGGAAAGACAGTTATACCCAAGCAAAAAGGCATTTATGATCTTAAAGAAGATTTCAAATAAATGCTGTTTAATGAACTTTCTTTTCACTGATGATGATGAAATATTTCTTGAGTAGCAATATAGAATGATTTCTGAATTATCATATGGCACTGAAGACTGGAGTAATGATGCTGAAAAAGCTTTCACAGGAATAAATTGCATTTTAAAGTAATAGAAATAATTTTTTTAAATTGTATTAATGTTTTCCAAAATTACTGTTTTTACAGTGTTTTTTCAAAGAAATGTGAATAAGAACTCTAACCCCAAACGTTTGAACAATGGTGTACTAATTTTACTAACCTTACAGATTTATGACACTGCAGGTTTTGTAATGTTTTGTTGTCTTTTAAGGTGGGTCAAGCTGCTTACTCTGCATCTAAAGGTGGGATTGTGGGTATGACGCTTCCTATTGCTCGAGACCTAGCACCAGTGGGAATCCGTGTGGTCACCATCGCCCCAGGTCAGTGTCCTTGAGATGCAGATTTCCATCTAAATAAAACTAGCTTTTCACTAAATCATGACCAGAATCTTTTATTGCTGGGACTGCCCCTATTTTAGTTTCAAACAATATGGACTGGGCTTTGTTTATAAAACATTCGTCCTCGCAATGACGGGAACAAATAAACACTTGCGTAACTCCGTTGAGGAGTAGTGCCTTTGACACAGGATTTCTCAATTTGTCAGATGTTTGTTGATACTTTAGTCATGTTCAGCATAAGAATCAAACTCTTTAACAATGCAGATAAATTGGAATGCATTAAATTAATGTGTTAAAACAGGCTGGTCTGATAAAATTAGTACATAATGGCAGATGGACTGAACGAGAATGCAAATTGACTCTCTGACAGCAGGTGGCGCTGTACAGCATTTGGTTATGGCTGTAAGCAAAGCAGTGCTGTGCTTATGAACACAATTTCAATACACAGAGGCAAGATAAAAATAAAGTACAATCTAAACTTTTTTTTTTTCACAAGTCAGTCCTCAGACACATTGATATAAAACATTCATTCTGTTTTATCACTTTTCAGGGAATGTCTTTACTTCCCTTTTGTTTGAACTCTGTTAATTCAGTATTACTCACTTTTTTGGTGACCTTTTCAGTTATATCCTACGTGCCATTTTCTTTCCCCCAGGTCTGTTCTCCACCCCACTTCTAGCAGGATTACCTGAGAAAGTGCGAAGCTTCCTTGCCAGACAGGTGCCCTTCCCGTCGCGTCTAGGAGATCCAGCTGAGTTTGCTCACCTCGTGACCGCAATAGCAGAAAACCCCATGATCAATGCTGAGGTGATTCGCTTGGACGGAGCCATCCGCATGCAACCCTGAGAGGAAAAAGGAAATGGGTGAAATATCCAAAACTGCTCTGTGACCTAAAACTGAAGACCTAACCGTACTAAGCTTCTTTTTTTTTTTTTAGCAGTTGAGATACTTTGTATCTGAGTGGAAGTGCTACCACTCCTGTGAGTGGAAATCTTGTAGATTTTTCAACTCTTGAGTCACGTATTTATATACTGACTGCACTTCTGTGCCTGGGGAGGTACTAATGATTGATGTGTCTACATAGAAAATGCATTTGTGCAATCAAAGTTGCACAGGAGTCGTGCATGTCTCTGGTATCCACATATCCTTTTGTGTAAAATACTGGATAATTATTGAAATTAAAATATTATTCATACAATTCAAATGAAATCTACTGCTATTAAGAGTCGTCACGATACACAAATTATGGCTTTTATGCAATATCAGACTAAATTATCTAGATAACTTACTAATACCACAGTAAAAAACTGAATATAAAAAATGCATTGAACACCTTTTTGCTCTCATTTGCTTTGTAAGATTTTATAAGAATTCCTATTTTGTATGAGCATTTATCAGACCTTTCCAATCCTATGTCATTTTATTTTACAATAGCAATATTTCAAAATTTCAATATAGTTGGCAAACTACAAACAAATGGAAAAACACAATTCTATATTTTTTTTCAGGTACAGAAAATTTACAGTAGCATTTAAGTTAAAAAGACACTAGGCCTACACAGACGGACTACAAAACTACAAAAAAGTTTTACTGCTCTATATGATGCTCAAAATTCTTTCTGTCTTTCCTATGCGGCAAAATCCTCTTCTAAATGGAGAATGATTTATTTGCATTTACCTACTTTTTTATTTTTTTTTTTTTTTGGAAAAAGGTGAATTACAAGCATTTAGTCAAACATCACAGCAGCGTGAAGAACAGTACCAACAGAGGGCAGAATCGAGCTTACTTTGACAATCACGACAGGAGGCACGTATGACTTGCATGTGATCTAAGCTGTGACTCTGACTGGGTCAAAGATCTTTACTGCAACAGCATTGAAAGTTTAATTTAACTTGCAAGTGCTATTTTAAATGTTATAAAACCTTTTATGTAAGTTTTTCAGATGAAGAATTATCTGTAAATATTTGTGGCCTTTTAAAGTATTAAAGCATGGCTTAAATATACAACTACTTAAACAGCATGTAAGTAGTCACCAGCAGCCCAAAAAAAGTAAAACCGGAAAATATTGGCAGCTGTGCTCAAAAGTCCTGCTAAATCCTTTACTGAACAGATTGTGCATAATTAAAGTAAGCCCAGATTGATGTTCGTAAATCTGCTTTAGACACACACACACACTGATTGATTTCCTTCCACGGGGTGGCAGTTCCTCTCTAATCTGTTTCATCTATTTCACCCCCCAAAAAAAAAATCTACACAGGTCATGTTAACGTGATTACAGAGGATGGTTCATGTTTTCTGACATCCGGTTTGCTATATTATTTCATTGATTTATCATTATTATTTCTGATGTTTTAATCCACTATTTCAAACCATATGGAATGGGTCAAACATACATTTGTGAAGTGTGCAGCGAAACAGATGTTAGATCAAACATCAGGTTGAGGCGAGTGGTTTGAATCATGGCTGATGGTTATTGAGTGTCACTGTGTTGTCTCACTTCACTCTGATGTGTTGCCCAACGTCTGCTCCATCATGTCACGCATCTATCAGGGGGCCGTGAGTTAGGACAGCTCTGATGGACACTTGCTGTCATCCCATAGATCTCCGCACTGCCAGGAAAATTACTTTCACTATTAACAACAGAGCTCTGGCTTCCGCAGAGGACAAACATCGGAGGCTGTGTGAAAGACAAGGTTAAAGACTGAGGGGTGTAGGAAAGACGCATTCTGGTGCCTGTTCCCAAAGCAACTAAAGGTTTTGTCTAGAATCTCCAGAGCACACTAACGCACCGATTCATCAATATGCATTATTAATGTGCTCGGGACAATTCAGCCCCCTCCCCACCCCCGGACTGTGTAAATATGAGAGTTTGGGTGTAATCGGATTCCAAGACCGCTTTATGCTGAACCTCTAGAGGGCAGACGGCACAAGCACGCGACAACCTGATCGGCGTTTAGAGACACGTGCATCGACAGCATGAACATGCATCATTTGGATAACAAGCTGTCTCTGAAAATCCCTCAAGATATAGAAAAGACAGTGCTTCATGTTGATTTT
Organism: Puntigrus tetrazona; assembly: GCF_018831695.1. NCBI lineage: Eukaryota > Metazoa > Chordata > Actinopteri > Cypriniformes > Cyprinidae > Puntigrus > Puntigrus tetrazona. Next base: position 11,236,601 of record NC_056721.1, on the reverse strand, counting down.
ATCAGCGTAGATCCCCAAGAAGTCTAGCCTGTCTAGCCTGCTGCGTGCTCCTTGAAGTGGTCTAAAGAAAAAACAAGGGATATAGGCTGAGATTCTGTTGGAGAGGAGGACAGATGCAGAAATAAGGAGGCAAGAATGTAAGCTGGTTGTCATCTATCTGGGTCAGCAAGACCGACCTCTTGTCTTTAATAAAACATAAACATGCATATAGACGTCTTCTGATATATTAGTGAGATATCAGTAGTGTTCAGTGGTATTGTGTGCAGATGGGTGAACCTCAGGAAACAAGAAAAAAATTATGATTTATTGAAGCCTACTTAAAGGTCAGCAGGATTTTTTTTTTTTCTGGAGTAACAATGCATCACATTTTCTCCTCTATTATAATGCTTTCAGAAAAGTACACAATTATTACAATTTTGGAATTTAAATTATCTTTGTTATTTCCACATGACGGTATGAGAATATAATACTGGGAATGAGAGGTTTTGCATTATGTTAATGGGAATTTGGAGGGAAATTAACTCAGATATCATAATGATCCTAAAAATAAGCTTCATTTTCTTCATGCAAAATATAAACACTATCGCTCAAAAGTTGCTTTTTTTCCAATCAGTTACTGCTTTCGTTCTGCAAGAAATCATTAAATTGATCCAAAGAGACAGTAGAGACATGTTCATGATCTTAAAAATATATGTATTTTAATTTAACCCGTTAACTGTCACCCACATCTTTGAACATAGAAAAGAAAATGCACTATCCAAACCTTCAATTAATTGCTTTAATTTATGAACAAATACATTTTGTAACATAAGTTTGAAGAGCCGTTTCCATAGTAGTACAAGTTTTTTATTAATATCTTTTAAGATATAAAACCTTTTGTGACAAAGGTCATAGCTCCTGTTATGATGTAAATTTCTTTCTATTACTGATTCTATATAGTTTGCAACAAAAAGCAGTGGTAAAATATCTATTTAGGATATACCTTTCTAATGACATGACATGACATTAGGATTTGTTTGTAAAATATAGTGAAGCAAACTCAAACAGGTGACAGTTGAGAGGTCAAAGACACTCTGAAGAAAAGCATCGCTAGTTCCATAAAAATATTAAGCAGCACTCATATTGAATTGATAATACTTAACATTGAAGATAAGAAAATGTTTCTTGACCAGCTAATGATTAGCATGATTTCTGATGGATCATGTGAAACTAAATACATTTGAAAATGTATTACAGTAGAAAACATAAACTGTGATATTTTACAATATTTCTGTTTTTAGGGTACTTTAGAGCAAATAATTGCCGTCTTGGTGAGAAAAAAAAAACTTTTGTATTGCATTATAATGAATGTATACTGCATGAAGAGAAGTAAGCTTTTTTTTTAGCATAAAAAATGACAGAAGAATCATACTTGGAGAGTCATTAGAAAACACATGAACAGAAACAGCTTTCAGAATTGTGTGTTTGTAATTAAACGGCACAGCGACGTCCCACTGAGACGCTCAATCCTTAATCTCCAGAGAATACTGCAATGAGAAAGCTTAGGACAACGGGATCCCTCCTAAAAAAAGCAAGAAAAACAAAAAAAACTTTGGGAAACTCGAGAAAAACACCCCAGAAATGTTCAAGGGATGACTGCACCCACTAAAGAAACAGCCAGAGGATGATTCCCAGTCATTAAATCTAAAGCGTCCCAATGATCTCAGATGTGTAGGACCACTGGCTGCTTTGAATATGAGCATTATCACTCAATCCCACATTTACAATACCTTTCACATCAGACAATACCGTAACCCAGCCTGACACTGCTCATTTACGTCTTATCCTTCATGAAAACAAATCCATTTGTCTGAAACATTGGATACGGTGTCTTTCTGGGACCTATTAGAAGCATTGTGCTGGTTTTATCTGTTGAGAGCAGGCTACAGTAGCAGTCTTTGTGCTGAGGGACGGTAATCCTGTATCTGTATGTGTATTTGTGCCCACTTGAGGGTTCAAGACAGGGGAGGGAATCCACTAATGCTGCCTATGCTACAGAAAACAAATCAACACAGCAGGCCTCCAACTAGCCACGACAGAACAGATATTCCCACGACATTGGGTATTTACAAGCGTATGCTCAAATAAAGCTATTTTTCACGTCTGTTACGATACACACATGTTCCGTACGGCTTGGATGTGGATTTGTAGCTTGCAGGATGACAAACATACACAGGCCACATAAAGAATCAAATCCGATGACTGTAATACCAATCTGTTATATATATATGTTGCTAGCAATGGGATTCTTTTTATATATACTGGGCATTCGGAGCACCATTAAGAGCCAGTTGTGTTCCTGAGAGGCTAGTGAGTATATATCGTTTCCTGGATGGCCTTTGAAACAGCCTGTAATCATAGCTTTGAGAGCGTGATGAAGATCCAGCGCTCCTTTAGCAACACACACCGACTTCTGACCTCATCCAGAGCTTCATTGTAGCATGACCATAAAGCTGATAGAGGTTATCCGATTTAATCAGAACACAGTAACTGCCTCTCATGAGGGTCAGACACTGACATCCTCACAATGCCGCCGCGGAAAAAGCTTTGCATCTGAAGTATGCATCTCCTGAACACGGCAGAATGATCTCTAAAGGGAACGGTGCCGTGGTGGGTGTAATTTCTTTACAACCTAGTTTGAGACACAGCAATGTGTAGGAAATCACAGAAATCGTGTTATCAGGTCACCGCAATTATAAAAGCATTTCGAACTGAGTGGCAGCATGGTAAAAAAAACTCGTTTGACTTCTTGTTTTCTCATTCTTATCTGATCTGTGTAAGGCTCAAATCTCTATCAAGGGAATAGTTCACGCAAAAAATGAATATTTGCTGAAAATGTACTCACCCTCAGGCCATTCAAGATGAAAATGAGTTTGTCTTGTCTCTTCAGATTTGGGGAAATTTAGCATTATATCTCTCCTCTGCAGTGAATGGGTGCCATCAGAATGAGAGGACATCTTTAAGACGTTTTTCACTTTTAAACTGTTGCTTTCGGCTGAAATACTAGTCGTTTATCCATAACACTGTACCAGTTCTATACAAATATGTCAGTGGATTCTGAAGTAAGAAGCAAGAGAATGGATTTTTTTTTTTTTTTACAGTGGAAGCATTATTATAGATTATGGAGCCAGAAGCCACAGACTGAAGTTAAAAATGTCTTTGTGATGGATTGGTTTCTTACAAACAAACGTTACACTTCACAAGACATTATTTGATTGGATTGCTTGTGGTTATTGTGACGGCACCCATTCACTTCAGATGATCCATTAGTGAGCACATTCAATGCAATCTTGGATGGCCTGAGAGTGAGTACATTTTCTTAATTTTGGGGTGAACTATTCCTTAAAAGTTACCATGAAATCAAAATCAACTATTTATATTTTTATGGAACATTTCAGTGTTTCTCACAAGTAATTTATCCACATCCATCAGTATTTTTACCTGATCTGTGTCAGGCTCAAATTTCTATTAAAGTCAAAATGAAATCCAAATAAATAACTATTGCATTATTATAAACTATTTTTTATTATGCATTATATATCCATGCACATTATTATTTAGATCAAGTACCACAGTGTTCATTATACATTGTTTATCCATGCACATAATTATTTGTATTGAATATTGCAGTGATTGCTATAAATGATTTATTAGTGTATATCATCTTTTTTGTCAAATATTGCAGTGTTTATTTTAAATGCCTTATCATTCTACATGATCCTTTTTTATTGAGTACTGCAGTGTTTATTATAAATTATTTATCTTCGGGCATTATTTTTTTTGCGGTATGCTGCAGTGTTCATTATAAATGATTTATCTGGGTACTTAATTCATATGTTCTTATAATCTTTAATCAAAAACATTAACCTCCCCCTCACACAACATCTTTTCTCTGATGATCCAACCAATCCGTTCCGATTGAACAAATCAAGTCCCACCCTACATGTCTCCTCATTTGAGAAGCCATTTCACTCGCATATACATCAATATAGGGAAGAAAAGACGACTGCAATTTCCGTTTCATGCTGACTTTAACATGGTGGACAGGCAGTCACACCGGTGACAGGTCCACAGGGAGGGAGAGATGCCAGCTTCAGATGCAATTCACTGTTGGGTTGGAGAGAAAGTGGGGAAAAGAGAGAGACAGCGAGAAAAAAACAGACACAGAGGGAAACAATTATGAGACATAGTGAGGCATGTCTGTCTGCTCTACCCTAAGGAGAGACATTGAACCATCAACTCAGAAGCATAGATCTGTCATGACATACAACTGAAACTTAAAAATGTTTAAAGTAAAGCATAAAATGTTAGTGAATTTTAAATGCTACGGCTCTCAAAGCATCGCTTTGTTTGAATCCCGCTGTAGGGTGATAGTAGCATGAGGTTGGAAGGGGCATTGTTTCTTTGTTCAACCAATGGAGTTAACATTCACTGACCTATTTGAATTTGTTTTAAAGATTAAAGAGTAAAGAGCCTCATAATGGGTTATGAAAGGTTGATGTTTTGGTTTTGGGAGTCACAAACAACAGTTTGACACGCATGCAGTGTTAAAAACACGTCCGTTTTCTAATAATATGAACCTATTTTTAACATGTTTGTTCAACGAATCAACAATTTGTTCAATTGTTGATTTTTCAAACCCCTCTAGTGATTGGTCAATTTCGTTGAAAGCAATGTTTGTGAGTTTTTTAAAAAAAAAAAAGCGGCAAAGAATGAATTAGCATTTTCTATTCAGACAAACACAAAAAGAGCAACAAGTAGAAGGGCAACAGGCTAATGTTTCACTTTGATGTCAACAGGAAAAAGGCTTGGGACTCGTTTTAATGATTCAAAGTTGACTATTTCTACATTTATACACAATGCACTTTCAGATTTAAAACGTTGCAGAATCTTTTCATCCTAAATCTCAAAAAACAGAACGTGCTATTGTATTTATAAGTGTAAATGCAATGCAGCGAAAATGGAAAAAGAAATTAGGGGCTTGAATCATGTTTTTAAAAGTTGAACAATTAGCTTGCACAACATATTGAACAAATGTTGGCCATGTAAAATAAGGAAAAAAAAAAAGATTTACATTACTGATGAGAAGCAAATCTTTTTGAAACTCTTCCTTACTGTATTCCACATGCATTATCATTAAAATTCATTAAAACAACCTACATTTTAAAACTGATCAAAGATCAAACCATGAATTAGACACTGGTTTGTAAATTCACTAAATGAATATCCTTTAGCAACGAACAACTCAAAATCGTGATTCAAAACAGCCTAGTTTTCTAAAATCACATTACCTGACTGGTTTGAACAATGATTCAAAACAAAAGTATTAAAGCCTCGTGAAGCAGTGTTTTGAAAGTGGCCATCACTCATTTACATAACAAAGCGTCTCTGTTGAACATATATGCTCTTCTGATATGACAACCACTAAATTACATTTATGAATTTGAAAGACGCTTTTATCGAAAGTGACTCATGCTGCATTCATCATATGCCGTTCACGCATTCCCTGGAAATCAATCCCATGACCTTGACATTGCAGCATAGTTTACTGTTTGAGCTACAGGATACGTTGCATGCTTATATGTTGCAGTTTTAACCCAATAAATAAATAAAAATCATTTCTCATGCATGTATATCTATTCAAACAGGACATTTCTTACACCTCCCAAGGCCTTTTATGCATGCAAAATCATTTTCCACCTGCAAAGTAATTACCTTGTCCATTTAATTACCATGTGCATCTGGAAAATGAACCCTGAAAATCACAACTTTGTTAATGAGAAGGTATCAGCATAAATGTGCGTTGCTGGCTTGCATGAAAAGAAATGCATTTTTAATTTCAGCAACTGCTGAAGTTTCCACCCTTTTGAGCCGAATCATAGAGCTTACAAATATTCATCTCCAGCCGAGAGTCCGTGCCATGGAGCACGAACTGTCTTTATCCATTCATAGCAGCCTAACTCCAATTGCTTAGTATTTCAAAGACATCATTACCACAATACGCAAGCATCGTGATAGTCTGGGATGTAGTCAGCGAGACTTCATTAGCGAAGCAGTTTCATGTAGAGAGCCCAAAGGAGCCGCTTTCCATTCCTTCAGCAGGGTGCAGTTCTCTCAAACTTCCCCTCGAGAGCAAGAAACTCAGGCTGTAAGAGTAGCTATTAAATACATTACGGCTTGTCTGTTACACAACGCTCGTCTGGAATACCAAACCCCCCCCCCTTCCCAAAGTTCAGGGTAAATTATGCATAGGCTAATGTCATAACTGAAGTACAGTTTACATGGGCATTTTTTCAAATCCATCTACATGATTCATATCAAAGACGCGTCGCTGATGAATTAGTTACTGATCCGGGGAGGAAGGGGGTGATCCTGAATCACAGTTCAACATATTTATACGCTTTCGTTTTTTTGCACCTGAATTGCCCCTCAGAGATCCATTCAATTATCTATGCATCTATCTGTCTGCCACACCTTTCTCACGTCTTTTCCGCACATCTCAACTGAAACAAAACTCCTAATAATATTGGATGGCATTGATAATCACCTTAGAGACCGGCACGAAAACCTGCAGCTGAATATAAAACACTTTTGCTCTAGTTTATAACACTTGTGTGTCCAATCAATTTTAATATATTGAAATCTATTCAAACAGAAGCTCAATTATGCAAAGGAGTCTGAGTCAGATGAATCTGATACAGGACATGCCAGTAAGCCTCAAAACAGCCTTCAGCATACTTAGGGCTAACGTGACCGACTCGAACACGCATGTAGACACACTTCTGCTGGATTGAAACAACTGCTAAAAGAATACAGTGAGGTATTATTTACAGCAAGTAAATACGTGTGAGATTTACTCATAGTAAAATCTCCTCAAGTGCAGATAATAGATATTTTAATTTGACTTCCACAAAACGACAAATACATGCTTCATCATGTTTATCTAGACACATTTTAATTCAAATTCATCATGATTATTCATTTTTCAAATTCATCTTTAAATTTAGATTTGTTCTAAATGCACCTTAATAATCCTAACGGAATGGGGAAAAAAATGGTGAGATTAATCAGTGCGTGTTTCAGATTCATATTATTTAACTTTTACACATGCATAAGTATAAAATACGTAACTAAAAATAATCTCAATGATCGATAAACAAACATTTGGTGAACCTGTAGATTATTATTAGTGTTAATTTTGTATCTAAAGTATGTTTTAGATAGCTTAACATAATTCCGCTATTTGGTAAACTAGCAAAACACTACAGTATTATATACAACCCAAATCTCAATGTTAATAAATTAATACAATGAAAAGATTTTTTTTTTTACACAATAGAACATAGAGAACATAACAAATGTTTAAACAGAGAAATTTTACACTTCTAGTGAGCTCATTTGGCTGCTATAGATCTCATAAATGTTGGCGTGGGGAAACAAAGGGCTGTAAATGGAAGAAAATAAAAAAAAAAAAAGATTCAGCTGGCAGAACCTCTAGCAACTAATTAAGATTGGCAGAGGTTCTCCAATCTGAAAAAGAACGCATAAAAAGTTTGGAATTAGGGCTGGTAGATATGGTCTAAAAATCAGAAAAATCTGATTTACAATTACAATTACAAAAAAAAAACTGGGCAGTGTACTAATATAAATTAATTTCAATAATCAAGTTTACCAAAAAACCTTTATAGTTCAACGTTAAAGATTTTAGGAAAAAAGGTCTAATGTATCTAGAGTTGGTTTGCCATAGCATGATGCCACCGATTCCAGGACCACTCAGAAAAGCAGCTTAGAAAACAGTAAAATATGAAATATTAAAAAAACCAATAAAACAGAGGGACACAAATCCAGAAGGCACGCAGTCCCATCTCATATTTATTCTGTTTAAGGCGTTCTGTAGTACATGTCATTTTCTTTCCGCACACGCAACTATGGGAGCTCAGAGGAGAGGGTCGGCGATTGTTAAAGACAAAACCAATTATTATTCAAACAGATCGAAGTAAACTACACATTTGAATTAATTGATTAAAGAGATTTATCACCCAGCCCTAATTGGAATACTCTAAAAACAATGTTTCTCAATGTCAAATAACAAAGGCTTTGCAAATCTCTTCATCTGCAGTGCATAACATTATCAAGCGATTCAGAGAATCTGGAGACTGTGCGTAAGGGACAAGGCCTCTGTTGTGTGCCTGTGGTCTACAGCCCTCAGACGACACTGCATCACTCATCGGCAGGATTCTGTCATCGACAATTCAGACAATGTCAGAAATGAATAACCTCGATGCCCAGATATCTTCAAACGGTTTTGAAAAGAAGAGGAGATGCCACAGCATGGCAAACATGCCCCGTCCCATTTATTTTGAGACCTGTAGCAGGCGTCAAATTTGAAATGAGCTTATTTTGTGAATAATATTGTAAAACTTCTCAGTTTAAACATTTGTTGTTATCTATGCTCTAAATCTTGGCTCATTTGATTTGAAAAACGTCCCAACATTTCGTGAATTTGTAGTAAATGGTGTAACTGTACACATTGCGCAAGTACATTTTTCAGTTCTTACACTTTACATTATTGACAGTTCAGTAAAAAGCAAATGCTCCCTATATTTCTAATTCAATTATATCTAAATTCTACCTTTAACAGTCCTTGCTTCGGTAACAAATTACTTAAAGCCTTTATTTATAATGCATTATAAAAGTAGTTTTAATGCATTAATTATGCCTTGTAATGCACCTATAATGCACTGTACAATCTCATGAATAATTGTAACCACACTTAATATATTCATCACTGCACTGTGCATTTTAAATCTGGTTATAATTATTTAAGACAATATATTATGTATTTTTATGAATAATTGCAACGAATTATACTCTTTAATAACCCTTAATGCGATATAAATTAAAAACTGTTTTTATTTGAATTGCATCTGTGTCAGGTTCAGCTTTTGCATCTCCTCAGTCACAACGAAACCACAAAAATATGACACCGTATGCTAGAATAAATAGACGGTGATAGCTTGAGATTGAGATCTTCGATAATTTTAATATGCATTAGCTCTCAAAACATTATGATGTCAAAACAGGTGTTCTTCTGCATGCAACCTATTTCTGAAATCGAAACTGTTCAGTCAATTACGTAAAACTGTACAGCCAGCTCTGTGGAAACAGGATGATTGTTACACATTTCAAGTGTTCTTCAGTGAATGAATCATTTTGAGGAGAGGAAACAGATTAGCTCTCCTATCCCCTATCTTTTGTCAAATTGGCTCTTCTTGTTGGAAATCATACGCGGTCTGAAATTACCTCATTTATCATTCAATGTTGCATTGTTTCTAATGGGATCACAGGTAGCCAATATAGGGCAAACTTTGTAAGTCGAATCCGCAAGCGGTACCGCGTGACGTGAATGATTTAGTCGGACAGATGACATTTCGAGTCCCTTCTCCTTCATTATGCGACGTATGGACTTCATGGACGCTCGCTTTAAGAGAATAACTCACCTGACCAACAGCGCATGTCATGTGGGTTGTGTCAGCGTTGGCTATGAGATGATGAGGCTGCGTGATGCTGTATTCAAGAGTATGAATAGAACATTAGACCACGTTACATGACTGCTCTGAATACATAACACTGACTGAAGACAGACAGAGGCATCCAGAGAGCCATCGCCCCTCACTGAGCACTGAACTATGAAATGAACGCCTGTCCTATCGCTCTTTGAAAGGCAGGTTCACTAGGAGCTGGACAGAAGTGAATTTAATGACGTCTAAATGATGAAGAACATGCCCTTGGTTTGTAAAACAATGTCGAAAAAGGAACTGGGATGCAGTTATCAGATAATGCACCCAGGTCGATGGGTGAAGCAGGTCCATATTTGCAGCTAATGTCTTGGCCGAGATCCTAATCGAGTCCTGAACAATCTGGCTGTGGAATGATCCACTCAACTGAAGGGATAATTAAAGATAAAGGGCTCCCATTTTTCTATTCAGCGCTAATGTAATTGTAATGGTCTTAAACAAAGTACGGTCCAGAGAGGTCATTATCTGGTTTTTGTTAATATTCTTTGCAAACTCCTGCCATGAGGTAGCTGCATCTCAGCTGTATCAGTCACAGAGGGCTCGATCGGTGTCAAAACACTTCAGTTTTCTGTGGCTGGAACTAGAGTTCAATTAAATGTCCATACATAAGTCAACCTCCAAAGCGCTGTTTTGATTTTCTGTGATTGTCCTTCAAGGCTAAATAAGAGGTATAGTTTAAAAGTCTAAAACAAATTTGAAAGCGGTGAGGCAATCTAATATTTCAGACATTTAAGGTGTAGGTATGACTTCAGAGGTTGCAGGTTTGGCTCAGAGTAGATGACCCAATAACTGGAAAGTTACTGAAATCACTATCCTGCTCACCGTTACGCCTTCTAGCAAGATACTTAAAAGAATATTTAGTCTTGTAATATTTATGTTTCTGAAAATCTCCAAGCTCACCAAGGCTTCATTATTTAGCCAAAAATGGAACAGAAAGTGGAACAGTAATACTTTGATATATTATTACAAATTAAATAACAGTTTTCTTTGAATATATTTGAAAATATAATTTGTGTTGTAAAGCTTAATTTTCAGCATATATCATTATTCCAGTCTTCACTGTCACATATACTTTTTGATAAAAGCAAAGTTTAAAATAACAGCATTTTTTAAAATTGAAACGTCTAACTGCTTTAAATGACATTTTTTTAACATCAGTCTACACTTCATACTTTTGCATATTACCAAAAACAGAATCGTCACAAACAAAAAAACTGAAATAAGTGCACTGCACAAGTATTCATAACTACATATTTAGCTGAAGCACTTTTTTGCAGTCTGAAGCTTTGCTAATAGTCATTTGTCAATTATCTGCCATTCTTCTCCTCACCTCTTCAGATCTCATGCTCTGTCAGGCTGGATGGGGGCAGATGTTCAGCTTTCTCCAGAAATATCTGATTTTTGACTTGGGCCACTCAATGACATTCACAGAGTTGTCTATAAGTCACTCTTGCTGTGTTTAGGGTAAACCTTCTACCCAGTCTGAGCTTCTGAATGCTCTGGACTGGGTTTAATTTTATATTTAATTTTCATATTTTAGTGCATTGAGCCTTTCTTCTACTCTGATGAGTCTCTCAGTCCCCGCCGCTGAAAAACAGCCCCACAGCATGAGACTGGTACCAGCACACTTTACTTTGGGATGGTACTCTTCAGGTGACGAGCAGAGAAAGCATTATGCCTGGAACTGAGATTCATCAGAATGTTGTTTTTCACATGCCGAGGGTTCTTCAGGTGTTTTTTTTCTCCAAATTCTCCTGAGCTTTCGTGTGTCTTCACTCAAGAGAAGACACACAAAATCCACACCGCCATAAAGCCCAGATCGGTGGAGTGTTGCAGAGACATTTGTCCTTCTGTAGATATCTTCTACCTCTACATATGATCATGGAGCTCAGCTAGAGTGACCATCAGGTTCTTGGTCACCAGTCTAAACAAAGCACTTTTCCTTCACTTGCTTAGTAAGAGCCCTGGTTGTTTCAAACTTTTTCCATTAAGGGTAATGGAGACTACATGCTTCTGTAACCCTTCAATGCAATTTCTTTTAACTCTTCTCCAGATGTGTGGTTCTGTTTCTGAGCTCTACAGGCAGTTATTTTTACCTTATGGTTTTTGCTTTTATATGCATCATCAGCTGTCATTAACTTTTAATTTTTTGCCTTTCCAAATCACACCCATTCAATTGAATTTGCTACAAGGAATATGAATGCTCTTAAACAACATTTCAACTGTCCCAGATGAGGGAATGGATACTTATGCAACGAAATATTAAGTTTTTTTATTTTTAAGAAACTTGCAAAGATGTTAAAAACCCGCTTTTAGCTTTACCGTTATGATGCAAGTCATTTAAAGCAGTTTATCGCAAGGCAGCAACGTAACAAAACATGAAAAAACTGGGGTATGAATGAATACTTTCACTAATATGTTACTGACCACTAAAAACTATGTACCACATGTGCTGTGCTGCTGATTACCCACTCACCCCTCAGTGTCTATAAATGAAAAGAAAACATATTCGCAATAAAAAGACTAATAATACCTAGCAAGAATGTGGAGCTCATAGTTTAGCTCAGGAGTTGTTCAGTAAAAAATGTTTGTTACTTGAGGTGTTAAGTTGCTACCAGTGGGAATCCGCAGGAATGATGCTGTTGTGCCGGGAGCAACTTAACAGCTCGAGCAACAAATATTTTCCTGAATTCAGCTCTGTGTGAACACAGCTCTGGCATTACTTCCTGCTACTTTCGCAAAGACACTTCGTGTTTACCTGTAAAACCGGTCATGACATGAGTTAACGTGTGTTGATGTAAGTCATGTTAGAGTGCTATGGTTGCTTATTGCAGTCGCAGAATTTGAATTTGTCTTATATTTAGTGACGTTTGCATCATATATTCTGTTATTTTCCTGTTATTATTATCCTGTTATTACTGCCAGGCTGCTCAGAAACAATCTGCACTGGATACTGTAAAGCGCTGAATAAATAAAGGTTACTTGGCTTTATAAAATTAGAAAATGTTTTCACTTTCAAACGGTTTCTTCCAAGACCCACGTTACATACCTTATATACAACAGTACATATTAAGCTTAAGTATTTGAACATATAAATAACCTTAAATGTCACATGGTAAAAGCAAAGTTAGATTTAGACTTGGATAAATAATGGCTACTCATTAATAGTTACAGTTGAAGCAGAAGTTTAGATTTAGCAGAGTTTAATATGTTGTAATGGGAAAAGAGTCTAGTAAATTGGCCCAAATAGATAATAATGCATAATAAAGTCTAAAGAGATTTTGTTTTTGAAGAAGCTTTTGCAAATAGTTTTCTGAACAACCTAAATGAATCAGCTCCATCCTAGGGGTTTAATGGACCTTTCAGAGTACCTCTAGTAAGTAACACAGCTCTCACTTTGAACTTGAAGGCTGAATTGCTCTCACTCATTACTCAAACACACACTCACACTCTCACACCAAGAACAAAAGAGAGAAACGTCTCTCAAAAGACCTCTGCTGTACAGTTCCTCTGAAAAATTGCAGACTTATCAACTGAATGATGATGGCACGTATCTATCAACGGGGCATTACGGGGCAGGAGAACGGCAGCCTCTCGGCGCTCTGCCTTCTGCAGCAATGCGCCGTAAATTTACAGGGCAATAATTATGAGTCTTTTCAGGAAGATAAAGGCAGGACCCTGTTTCCCAAAAGTAATAAACCTGACGCACGCACCCCTAGTTGAGGATGAAAAATGTTCCCCTGGCAACTGCGTTTGTCGTGCATGCTGGTTTTCCTCAACTGGCATGCTAGGCAAGCAATCTCCTTTCATCACAGGGAGAGAATGCAATTTCAGGGCTCATATCCACCAATTTTGTGTAACTCACATAAGGGAAGAAGGAATGTAAGCTGAAAAACATAACACGAGGTGAAAAAACGACACACTAGACCCGTCTCCTCTTGTAGGACTGTAAATACTCCACTTTTAGGTTAAAATACGAGACACTCCGAATCGAAAACATTTCAGACTATGAAAACAAAATCTAGGAGAAAAGACTCATTAGATCCTGATTCAAGTGCCACATTATGTTAAACTGTTTTCTTGAAGTTTGGCAAGATTTACACTGGTGGCTAAAAGTTTGAAATAATTCTGAATTTGTAATATTTTTGAAAAAAGACCTTTATAATGAACAAGCCTGCATTCAAATCAGCAAAATTGTGAAATATTATTTAAAAATGTAAAATGTCTTTTTAAATATATTTTCAAATAAAATGTATTTGTGTGATGTAACGCTGAACATCAGTGCATTTATTCAGCAAGGATGCATTAAAACAGTAAAGTGACAGTAAAGGCAAACAAAAAACACTGTTAAGTGAGCTTCATATTGATCAAGAATATTAATTAATAATGGTGATTAAGAATGCTGAAAAAATGTATTATGGTTGATTTATTGATGATGATAACATTGATTAATTAATATTGATTAACACTGCTAATAATCAAGCACAAAACCTTTTTGCATTTTGTAATTTTTGTTCACAATATTACTATATCTTTGATCAAATAAATGCAGACTTAGTGAGCATAAGAGACTTCTTCAAAAACATTTAAAAACAGTCATTCTTATTTCAAATTTTTGGCCACTAAAGTCTGTGTCATGAAGCCATCGACTTTTCCCTGACATTCCAGATGCAATAAGCCTTCCTAAAATAGTTATCTTCTCCAGTCTAATCTATGTGTTAGGAGAATGACACCTATTCTCCCCCCAAAATGGAGTTTGGCAAATTGGTGTGCGCTAAAAGAGAGTGGAGCTATTCTACATCTGCGTGTCCCTGCAGGCATGTTCCACTGACAGGCCCAGTGCGAGATCTGTCCGTCACCGCCTGCCTCTGCTCTTTCCCTGCTGATACACGCAATGTCCTTCTCCCCTATCTCCCCTTCCACAAGACACAATCACACACCACTACGCCTGCCTCGGACCAGGGAAAAACCAGGAATAATTCCAAGTACGGTCAGTGATGAGATGCAAACACCCTGATGTAATTTGGGCCATGTCCACCAGAGCAACCCTTGAACACGAACAAATACAGAGACGGTTTCAGCCATTACGCGCTTATCAAAGAACTTTGCCGATGTGAGAAATAAGTGTGCCGTCTGCTCTAGCCAGGTGCATTGTGTCAGGAATGAAAGCCTCAGACACCACGCAAAGAACTCAGCTATTTCAACAAGTCTTGCAAAAAAAAAAAAAAAAAAAAAAGGACTGAAGCTTTATACTGCAGCACAGTGACCTTGACATTTTCGCTTAGAATGTCGTTGTGCCGCTGCCACAGAAGGAGATGTATCTGAATTAATCAGGTATCTGGGAGCTTATGCAGTGTTGAAAAGGTAATGCTGTTGATACAACACTCACTCCTGAGTTTAAACCAGTGCAAGTACCTCGTAAACTGAACAGAAATGACAAATAAAATTTGAGTAAAAAGGTTTCCTGCACACAACATGTTTAAGCATATTTGAATGACAATTAAAAATAAAAAAAATCGATTAAACTTGCGATTTATTTGCATTGTGATGTCACTTAAAGTAACCTAAAAAAACCTTTTAAAATAACTATATATATATATATATATATATATATATATATATATATATATATATATATATATATATATAAAACACTGAACTGTTGTATTAGATAATATTTTCTTTAAATCTCTATAAGCTCACTGCATGCTGTTTAAACTGATGCAAAATGACCTTAAAATACTACAGTACCATTTAAAAGGTCAGTAAGATTTAAAAAAAGGGAACAGAAATTCCTTTATTCAGCAAGGGCACATAACATTGATTATAACTGACAGTGAACACATTTACAATGTTACTAAATATTTCTATTCCAAATCATTTATTAACACTACTCTTGGAAAAAAAAGAAATTAAGAGTTACCACAAAAATATTACATCTGTTTTCAACATTGATAATAATAATAAATATTTTTTATTTTCATCAAATCAGCATATTACAATGACTTCTGAACGATCATGTGACACTGAAGACTGAAGTAATGATGCTGAAAATTCATCTTCAAATCACAGAAATAAATTACACTTTAAACGTATTCAAAAAGAAAAAAAATCCAATTGTTTTTCATCAAATAAATAAATGTATAACAACAACAACAACAACAACAACAAAACACACGAAAGAACAGTATTGTAGTTTTAAGAAATAAGACAACAAATACACACGTGCACACACACACACACACACACACACACACACACACACACACACACACACACGCCTTCACTTTCAGCATAAATATATCATTTTGAGTAGATGAGCTCAATGCTTCACAAAACAAACCACCAAACCTGACAAAAACATCAACATTAACTATATGCAAATATTTTTTTAAAGTACAAATGTACAGCAAGTTTAATATTTTCAAGTTTACACTTGAACAAATACACTGTAGAAAGTACCGAATCAGCACACAATCATTTTCCCGAGTGCATTCTATTATTACTGAACATCTTAAATGCACTTTCATGCAGAGGTTTAAAAAATCCCTTAGCGTGAATAATACAGACTCTAGAGACTGCATTTCAATCTCAGGAAAAGCATCACTTCCAATCTTATGACATCATCCAAACATTTATGTCAAATCGTGTCAGAGTGTCCCTGTCCACTCCATGTGATCTTAAAATGTCACTTAGACCTCTTACACGCTCAAATCACTTTGTGACTTTCACTTTCACAGGCCTCTCAAAACCCATTTAGATGTGAGTCCAAGCGAGAGGGCAAAGCTGTGAGTCTACTTCAAAGGACACCAAATGGCAAAACAAATATCGTTCTCAAAGCTCTCGTCAAGGTGACTTGAGAAAAGTCCTCATGTACTCTGTTAGCCTGCACCTGCATAACATTAAACAGAGAATTATTCATAAACATACAGTATGCCTTCTACGAAAGGTGATATTCCACGGGAAAGTGCCTGATAGGGCATCAGATGTAAGGTTCATTAGTGTGGAGCGAAGGCCAGAAGCTGGAGCAGATGCTCTCTCTGGAGATGTTCATCAGCATTCTGGACAGAACCTCTACAGTCATATTCCATTCCATCTGCCTGCTTCTGTCTTTCAGCTGGAAATGGAGCACCTATTAATTCCCAAATAAGTGCTCTGCGCATTCAAATGCTTTGAAAGAAGGGCATCTATTGTGGACCGTCCATTAAAGCACATTATCTGGGCCAGTCAAAAATGACAGCAACTGAGAGACTGGGTTGCAAGGATGTAGCAATGTGTGTGTGATGTGATATGAGCTGGAAAACTCTTTTTGCAACGGGACAGGATGAGATAACCTTTGACACAGGCAAGGTTTGAACCAGAGGTCTAGCAGATGTGAAATAATACCCCTTTACCCTGTGATTGGGTCAATGACATAGAGCCTTTTTTTAAAAAAAAATCTATTTATTCATAGCATTACTTGAACACGCCTCTATGATGAACATGTTCTCGCTTCTGAATTAATACTTACAGATTTTAAATATGTTAGAAAATGGTATATATATAAAAATGCAGTAATATTGTGAAATATTATTACAACCTTTAGTGTTACACGATTCTTCAGAAATCATTTTAATGCTTTCTTATTATTTTCATTGCTGAAAACGGTTTGCAACTATTGAATGCAGCTAAATATGTTTACCATAATATTTTTTTCTGAATTCTTTGATGAATAGAAAATTTAAAAGAACAGCATTAATTTGAAAAAGAAATATGCTATAACACTGTAAATATCACTTTTGATTTATTAATGATACCCTTGCAAAATATAAAAACAAAAACATTCTTTAGAAAATCGGCTATTTTTACTGTAAAAAAACAAATATCAGGGTGATTCAACTGTCCTGACATTTTAATAAAGCCTCCTTACTAATTAATTTAGTTTTTATTATTAAAAAAAAAAAAAAATAATATATATATATATATATATATATATATATATATATATATATATAAAATGCATATCATTACATATCATCAATTCATATTAATGCATTAATGCACAAAAAGGGAAATGATATCATAGAGAAGACCTCAGCAGATCCTGAGTCAAGGTCAATAAATCTCTTAGAATATCAGATAAATGTGACTGGTCGTGTCGAGTATAAAATATTTCTTACATTACATTAAAACAATCACAAATAAAGGGAAAAACAAAATGCATTATTACTGAAGGTTACCCCACATGAGTTTTTTACCTTGAAAATGTTTTTTCAAAATCATACAACAGCAAAATGAATTGAAAGAGCACATTTCTATGATGTTTCCTTTTTTCAATGACTTTATTTCTTTTATGGTGGCCACTCCTATTTGTCATTGACCCGATTGTGTAGGATTCATTGCGCTCTATTTCTTCTGTGCAACCACATTCTTATTCCTCGCCTGTGGGAACACCAGCAAAGGACAAAGTGCAATGCTTATTAACGTACAGCATGTGCTCACACTTGCTATCTCTCCTCAATTGAGCCGCAACCAATTAGAGCTGATGGTCTACAGTAGCTGTTGTACACTCAGGAGCTGTCCACTCAGCAGCGGTGCTGAACTGAGGCAGCCGCTGTCCGTGGTGCTGAGGATTATCTGTAGTCAGTACCGGCTAAAATGGCCATTGACAATCAGTCCAAAAACTCATCCCATCCATCATCCATCACATACTTGCCCTTGGCGCATCACTACTCCTCAAGTCCCCATTCCCCCCCCAAGCCTCTTCCATCTTCCTCTCTCTTTACATCAAGTCCCTCTCATCTGTTCTCAGACACCACTTGTCAGTGAGATGTGCAATGTGGTCGGATGAGTGTGTGAGGCCCACAGGGCATCTATCCCTCCATTGAGAGATCAGAGAAGGTGCCAGATGCCTGGAGCTCATAAAAAAAGAACATCATGCTTTTCAGCTCACCTTCAGCTCCTCGGTGCCCACACATATCCGGTTAACTCACTTACTGCCGACAACACCTGCACATTGCATACTGCACCACGTTCAGGATTCTTGTCTCACACGTCATGCGGCGTGAGCGCTTCTCAGAGCTGCTTTATGTCGTTCATAATGCTGCTTGACAGAGGTCCGGAGTTCATGAACACTGCATTTTTATGCCGCAGAAAGTATAGAATAAACCAGAGCGACTTCAGGATAAATGACTATTTATCATTTGTCACCGAGTTCAGCAGACGGAGCGAATATATAGGGCTGAAAACCGCAAGCCATATTTCTCTCAGACAAGATATTAAAACGTGTTAAATTATTAAACCGTGCCCTCTTGACCCAAACGCGCTCAGTCAGACACGATGTGCAGATATGAGATGTTTAATCAGACTTTTCATCATGTCGTATCAAGAGACTCCTACACCGAAACTGTCCATTTAAATTCACCTGTCATCCACTGGCTTCCCTAATGAATATAAAAAAGTGAATCTATTGAGAGGACCGGACTCAGATGGATGACGTTGACGTGGCCGGCGAGATACAAATGCACATGCAATGCAAATCCTTGGCGAACCATTAAAAATATACTCTCTAATTGAGCATATGCACAGCAAGGACGTTTGGAGGGAAGAGAGCAACTGTGTGTGTGTTTTTTTTTTCTGCTGTCATTAGTAATCTCTTCAGGGCAGGTAGGAGTCACTGATGGGAGAACCGGCTGAGAGACAGACTGTATAAGAAGTGAGATAGTGTATCTGGCAGGCTCACTGTGAAATGTAACTGTCAGCCATTAGAAAGAATCAGAGGAGAGAGATTTGCGCTCATGAGATAATGAGTTTCAATCTAATTCCATTCCATACAGAAATATTCTCATAAGACTGACATTCAATTCTCCCACAAGCAGCGGAAGTATTGACATACGCATTTCCTTTGATTTCCTTTTTGTTAAAATCCACATCAATCACGCCCCAAAAGGAGTAAATATTTAAAAGTTTCACGGAGCTCATTATGAAAATCCTGCTTTATCAGCAGTAAAGCACATTTCTGTTTTGTGTTTTCTTTTTACTCCCTCAAAACGCCCCTAGTTCTCTAGTTTCCTCAAAACTCTTGCTTCTGGGATTTGTCTAACATGGTCCCCTGGTTTTGCTGAAATGTCTCTGTTGCAGTGCAACCCAAAGAATTACATCCTGATCCTGTATTCCCTCGACTATATCCCGGTGCTTTGTCTCTCTAAACACACCACCCATAGATTGCGGGTAACAAGAGAATCAGGAGAGATGCTGATGCTGTATTGTCTCATCGGGTTTATCGTCCTAAAATCGCTCAAGTGCAGCTCTCAGAATAAAGCTTCATAAAGACCTCTCTAGCAATTTAAAACACCAGATATTTCAGAACATAGTTTAAATATACAGACGTGGACAAAATTGTTGGTACCCTTTGGTCAATGAAAGAAAAACTCACAATGGTCACAGAAATAACTTTAATCTGACAAAAGTAATAATAAATAAAATTCTATAAATGTTAACCAATGAAAGTCAGACATTGTTTTCAACCATGCTTCAACAGAATTATTAAAAAAATAAACTCATGAAACAGACCTGGACAAAAATGATGGTACCCTAACTTAATATTTTGTTGCGCAACCTTTGAGGCAATCACTGCAATCAAACGCTTCCTGTAACTGTCAATGAGACTTCTGCACCTCTCAGCAGGTATTTTGGCCCACTCTCATGAGCAAACTGCTCCAGTTGTGTCCGGTTTGAAGGGTGCCTTTTCCAGACTGCATGTTTCAGCTCCTTCCAAAGATGCTCAATAGGATTGAGGTCAGGGCTCATAGAAGGCCACTTTACAATAGTCCAATTTTTTCCTCTTAGCCATTCTTGGGTGTTTTTAGCGGTGTGTTTTGGGTCATTGTCCTGTTGCAAGACCCATGACCTGCGACTGAGACCAAGCTTTCTGACACTGGCTAGTACATTTCTCTCTAGAATTCCTTGATAGTCTTGAGATTTCATTGTACCCTGCACAGATTCAAGACACCCTGTGCCAGACGCAGCAAAGCAGCCCCAGAACATAACAGAGCCTCCTCCATGTTTCACAGTAGGGACAGTGTTCTTTTCTTGATATGCTTCATTTTTTCGTCTGTGAACATACAGCTGATGTGCCTTGGCAAAAACTTCGATTTTTGTCTCATCTGTCCACAGGACATTCTCCCAGAAGCTTTGTGGCTTGTCAACATGTAGTTTGGCATATTCCAGTCTTGCTTTTTATGATTCGTTTTCAACAATGGTGTCCTCCTTGGTCGTCTCCCATGTAGTCCACTTTGGCTCAAACAACGACGGATGGTGCGATCTGACACTGATGTTCCTTGAGCATGAAGTTCACCTTGAATCTCTTTAGAAGTCTTTCTAGGCTCTTTTGTTACCATTCGGATTATCCGTCTCTTAGATTTGTCATCAATTTTCCTCCTGCGGCCACGTCCAGGAGGTTGGCTACAGTCCCATGGATCTTAAACTTCTGAATAATGTGCAACTGTAGTCACAGGAACATCTAGTTGCTTGGAGATGGTCTTATAGCCTTTACCTTTAACATGCTTGTCTATAATTTTCTTTCTGATCTCTTGAGACAACTCTTTCCTTTGCTTCCTCTGGTCCATGTCAAGTGTGGTACACACCATATCACCAAACAACACAGTGATTACCTGGAGCCATATATAGGCCCCAATGGCTGATTACAAGGTTGTAGACACCTGTGATGCTAATTAGTGGACACACCTTGAATTAACATGTCCCTTTGGTCACATTATTTTCAGTGTTTTCTAGGGTACCATCATTTTTGTCCATGCCTGTTTCATGAGTTTATTTTTTTAAATAATTCTGTTGAAGCATGGTTGAAAAACAATGTCTGACTTTCATTGGTTAACATTTATAGAATTTTTATTTATTATTACTTTTGTCAGATTAAAGTTATTTCTGTGACCATTGTGACTTTTTCTTTCATTGACCAAAGGGTACCAAACAATTTTGTCCACGTCTGTATATATATATATATATATATATATATATATATATATATATATATATATATATATATATATATATAATATATAAAATAGTAGTTGGTTCATTTTTAAACAAACAGAAGATTTTTAAATGCAATTTAATCACATTTAATTTTATCACAAAACTAAGTAACGCACAGCAAAAAAACTGCAATTTTGTACAGAAAAGCACATTTCCTCATAAACACCTCATACACAGTGTGTTGATTCCAACCCTTAACCAAAAACACAAGCCTTTTGTGTGATGTTAAACCCAAGCTACAGCACACAGCTTGAGTTTCACATCACAATAAAAAAACATCCAAAATCTAAATAAAAAATGAGTTAGAAACATGATTCTACTGTATATAAAATCATTTAAAAAAAAACGCTGTAAGAAAGAAACACTTCCTAAAATTGATTCAGACAAGACCTTTGTGACTGTAGATGAACAGTGATAAAATCTCAAAATATTAAAAGGTATGAAATTAACAGAAGTGTGGAGGTGTCAAAGATAAGTAAGATATATGGTTATGAGTTTAAACTAATTAACAGCATTGCACACTGCAAAAAAGTCATGTGAAATCTACAGGAACTTACTGTGTTTGGGCACAGGAAAATTAGTGCATACAAGCTCACAGTAGAATACTGTAGTTTTACTCAAAACCGTGAGTCACAGTAACCAGCAATGCCTTGTAGAAAATCACAGTAACTTCCAATGTATTGTGGGAGGAAAACGCAATAACTAATTTTGTAAATGTACAAAATTACAGTAACCAAAAAAAAATAAATAAATAAATAAAATCTGAGTAACCCATTATATCCAGCTTAATTTTCAGGAGAGAGTGGGTGCTACAATTCATAACTTGAATATGTTTGTCTTCTGGTGTCTTTTGCTTCCAAATATTTTACCAGTACAAAATCAGTCCATTATACTGCTTCATGCTAATTTCACTCATTACCATATTATTTAGTATCATAATTCCAAATACACCACCCAGAAAGCAATTTCACCATACTACCATTAGGGTTTTCTGAAACCCAGTCACTGGGATAGAAATGGAAAACACAGTACACTGGCAGCTGGGTTTCTAGCCGATGACTGCATTTGATTTGACCTCACAGTAATTAAGTTACATTTTAAGTTCAAATAGAGAATACAGGAAGCTAAATCTTTCTTTAATTAAAAAAGATGTATTGTTTTCTACACATCTAGCAATAAGTGAAGAATGACTGATATACTGATAAGCAGTTAACTGACTGTTGATAAATGAACATTTTTATTTAAATGATGCAACATGCATTTTTATTTATTTGGACTGAATCTGCAATGGAACGTACAAGTACTGATAGTCTATGGTCAGCGCACTCACATAGTGTAACTGTATAGTGTATTCGATTCCTGGCTTAAGGTCCTTTGTTGATCAGTGCAGGCTTGACAACTACTGGATATACATAGAAATACTATTATATATTGGCCAAAACAAACAAACAAAAAAATGGGTGCAAGAACACCAAGCAGAACAGGACAGGGACAGGAAAAGTCTCATCTTTTGGTTTAAATTTGAAATGTGTTTGAAATGTTTTTAATAATTAAATGTTTTGAGGAAGAAAGAATGGTACAGGACTCAAAGAACATTTTTATTCAGATTCTGAGAGGAGTTGAACATTACTTGGTGGTAAGCACTCAAACTATTTCAAAGACAGCTCTAAAACCCTCTTCACAATTATGCCTGGTTTGGGTGAAGTTGTACATGGACTTAAAAGGGAGTGGGTAACATTAAGACTTTAGCACAAAATGTGCTTGTACTTTCTAGCTTGTCCAAAATTTTAACTCTGACTTTACATGAAAAGGGAAGAAAAATCCAGCTGGCAGAGAGTGGCTCAAGGTCTCAGTTCAGACAGCTTCAGGAGTTCTGGTTTGGCAGATCTACTCTCTAAAACGAGAGGCCGTGTAGAGCTGTTGCTCTGAAAGAGACAAACTCCACTCAGGGAAACAGTGTCTGTTTGTAGATACATGTTATTCAGAAGCAGCTCCCTCATGTGAGCAGCACTGCAGTGACTAGTCTTTAGTGGGAGGGATATCAGGTTTGCAGCAGCCAGCAGGTGGAAGAGAGTCAGCCAGGAAGGGAGTCAGTAGGCAGGCTGAGTGGGAGCTCTCCATGGTAGTGATGGTTTCCAGCAATTTCACAACACATAAGCATGGTCTGAAGGTCTGCTTTACAAACTCATAAAGGAGCATCAAATCCCATTTAAGGCTACCCCAGGTGGAACAGCTTGAGGTAAGTTTTCTTTTAAAGCACCTTGCAGCTACGATATATGGTTTGACGAAACATAATATTTGGATGTCATTTTGTTAATTTGTAATTTTACATTTTAATCGAGCAATTATATACATGCAATATTATATAAATGATGAATAGTGGGTGTGAAATACATTGTTAGGAAATACATACATTTTTCTAATACACATTGGACACAATTGTCAGCACCCCCTTAGAAATTCTTCTTTAGTATTTTCCTACTCACATTCACACTTTGAAATTGTCCTTGAAATGACTCCAGTCATGACTTCCTGTCATAATTGTGAAGGCCCATTCTCTTAATCATCTATCACAATGAGAAAAAACAAAGACTATAGTTCTGATGTGCAGCAAAAGACTGCTGTGTGCAACACAAGGTAGAAAGTGCCTGTAAGAGCTAATGCATTGGAAATTTCCTTTCCACAATCAGGGCAATAATTAATAGGAGATGTTGGGAATCTGCCTTGGAATGGACATGAGTCCATATCATCGTAATGCACAGCGAGGAGCATAGTTTGAGCAGAAATTGGTTTAAGTCAGAACAAACAAAACCTGACTGAATTTTGTAATACACCATAGTTGGATCTTCCATCAGGACAATGATACAAAACCAACATCAATAACACAACAAGGAGTCACTTGCCATGGCTGTCCCGGTCCAATGATCTACACCCCATAGCGTGTGAAGAACACTGAAAGATTCTACATGGAAGAATAGTCTCCGATCGCCAACCTCATCAGGCATTATAGCACAAGACTCATGGGTCTTGACAAACAGAAGTTGCAAGAAGTATTAAATAAAAGGGGACCAATAATAGTGGACACTGTGTTTTCCAGAATTATTTTTTTACCACCTGAATCCCACCCCTGACACTTTCAATTGTTTACTTCAATTAGGTTAAAAACTATTTAATAACCGATTAAATTGATAAACAATGCATATTTATCTTTACAACTTTATTTGCTCATATTTACAGACGGGGCTAATAATTCTGACCCAATCTTTCTCAAATGATATATACAGTCAACATTTGAAGTGGATCAAAAAAGTTAAAGTTGTCGTAAGACAAGAACACATTTAGTTTTTTAGGTTTTACAACAACTTTCATGAAAGGTATATATATATATATATATATATATATATATATATATATATATATATATATATATATATATATATATATATATACACACACACACTGCTGGGACAATCAATTTTTGTGTGGGTTTTACATTCAAGATTTATTGTCTTCAAATGAATTAGCATACGTCCAAAACAACTCCTTTTTCTAATCTCAAAGTTCAAATTGAAAAGAAATTCTGCAATAGTTTCTGCACATCATGCTTTCCCTTTAAAAGAGCTAATTGATTGTTTTTAGGACCTGCTGATTGTGTCACAAGTCTATTGTTTGTACCCTGGTTAAGTTTAAAGGAGAAAAAAATAGAGTTTTGTTGTCCAAAACACCAATTTGTTGGTGACAAGCAAGTGACTCCAGGTCTGTCAAGGTCTGGGCTCAATTACATGCTGAGGATAGAGGGGGCTTAAAAACCTGAGAGTTACTGAGATCACAACCACAATCTGTTTGCGTGTTGAGTGAAAAATACTGCTCAAGGGGGGATTTGTGTTGCGCTAGAAAAGAAAAAAAAAAAAGTTTCTGATAAATGTCAGTTCACCATTACCCATTGGAACGATATATTAAGATACAAACGCCCGGCATCATTTCCCAGTTTCCAGTGACTGCTAGATCAAGGCAGGTTTTAGATGAGAGATCATGTATAGCTTGAAGCTAAGAGCTCTCGTGTATCGGGAAAAATTATTACGTGCAATAGGAGGGAGGGAGAGAAAGATGGAGTGAGGGACTAAGAGAAAGAGACAAGAGAGAAAGTGTGTGAGAGAGAAAGAGATGAAATGGGAGAGTGAAGCGAGCGAGAGAGAGAGATAGAGAGAGAGAGCAAGAAAGAGGGAGGGAGGAAGAGAGAGAGAGTACCGCCCTTCAGTTGTGTTTAAATGTGAAGCGGAAAATCATCTCCGTGGCTCAGGGGAGTGAAGAGGCGATTCTAGTGTTAGATGAGCGGGTTTGCCGTGCTTGAATCATAGCGCTCTCTCTCTTTCGCTCTTTGTTTGTCCTACAGTGTCCCTGATTTCAGCTTCAGGCTTCAAAGTGAGAAGACAGAAGAACTGAGAGTTTCTACAAGACGACCATACCTGTACGCGGGGATATCTGGACACCTCACAATGGATGGATTGAGGACAAATTGTTGAGTTCTCCTACGGCTGTCCCTGAATGATACAGGTACAGTAGTTGCTTCAGCTTTGTTTTGCTCTTTACCAAGTATCGGCGTGCAGCTGATGCAATAGAAATGTTCTGAAAACAAACATATAACATGTTTTTACCTTGATGCAAGGAAAATGGTTGTTTGGTTTGGGGTTTTCTGGTGAAAAAGGAGTGTACTGAAAGATGAGCACGAATACCTTTATATGATCTCGCATTCAGTGAATATTATAGCCTACATTATGAGAAGCATATGCCGTGTGACTGGATTGCTGGCTCTTTTCATAAGTTCTCCAGACGTTTTTATAGTTTTATAGTCTGACATGCAATTTCAGTATATGCTATGTGGATAACTGAAGAAAATGTGACTGCCTAGTCATAACTCTAATTTATGAATATGAATAGGCAATTGGAGACTCAGGGATGGAGGCAGACTGTCAGGTGGCTCAGGAAAAGAAAGCGATTGGCACTTTCATCTCTAAATGTGGCCTAATAGACACACTAAGAGGCTGAAAGCAAGTCGGTCTACATGGAGATTGAATCTGCACTAGAAAAAAAATTGGTCTAGAATCAATTTCTCAAGCAGAAATTGCTAGTGCATTTCACAAACAATTACAAAGAAAGGGAAAGCAACATTGAATTATATGTGAAATACTGAAGTATATAAAAAGTGAAACAATAATTACCTGTAAAGCATACTCAAATAATCACTCAGTTTGCAATTTCCTAATCATTTTTTATATTGTGAGGAAGTTCTGTCAGACTCGAAACGATAATATTTCTTTTTTTTCAGTTTTAATTAGAAATACCAGATCTGAAAGGACCTCATGGCATTCACAGCACTTAAATAGGAATGAATGGGAGTGAGAGATGAAAGGCGAATGTGTGAGTTACTGACCTCTCTCTCTCTGTATCTTCAGAGGAGTGTTGGGATGTCGTGGCTGGTGTGGGTGTGGGTCAGTGTGACAGTCCTGCTGATGTGCGAGGCCACTTTCTATGAGACCATCCAGCAGCACCTGGCCCCGCCCGGAACCAACATACAGATCCTCGGTGAGTCCTTCCTTCCCTTCATCATCCTGCCTCATCGTTCTCTCTGAAATGTAATGCATCAAAAAGAGATTGTAGTAGTATATAATCTTCTGAATAAAACATTCACCTTTGTATGATGTAGAGATTTAATTTGGCTTTTTATTCACATATAAACATTGACATGCTTGTGTGAAATGCATGATCAAACCTCATTGGTTCTCACGGTTCAAGCTAGCACGTTTGTGTTTGTTTATTATATTTAATGTGCTCTATATATGTGCTTTGATCAGTGTTTCTATATAAATAAAAGCCTAAAATGATGACGACAAACATTCTGTTTGCAATTTCCACTTCCTATCAAGAAGTTAAAGGGATAGTTTACCCAAAAATAGAAATTCTGTCATTAATTAATCAACATTATGTCTTTCCAAACCTGTAAGATCTTTCAGAAATCCGAGAGCTTTCTGACCCTCCATAAACAGCTGTTCCAGCAAAAGGTATTTTTGTAGCTTTATAAAATTAAGGTTGAATTACTGATGTCACATGGACTATTTTAAAGATGTCCTTACTACCTGTATGGGCCTTGGACGTGTCAGTTGTATTGCTGCTTATGAAGAGTCAAAAAGCTTTCATTAAAATATCTTCATTTGTGTTCTGATGATGAACAAAGGTCTTACAGGTTTGGTCGACATGAGTGTGCGTAATTAATGAGAGAATTTGTGGGTGAATTATCACTTTAAGAGAGCAACAAATATAATATTCAACAAAGAATATTTAAAGAAAAATAAACATTCAAAATAATGTGAGAGTACATGCAGTATTTACATATTTCATGTGGTAAAATGCAAACAATATATAACAATATAATTAGTGCTGTTAAATGATTAATTGCATCCAATAAAACGTTTTTGTTTACATATTACATGTGATCTGTGTATGTGTATATAAATATTGATAGAGCTCTTAAATATATAGATGCATGGGTGTGCATTAATATATACACAATAAATACACAGTATACACACATATTTTATGATAAACGATTTTTTAATGTGATTAATCAAAATCAATAGTTTGACAGAGCTGAGTATAATATAATATAAAATCATATAATTTTTCATATGCTGTATGACACTCATGTCAGAGTATATTTGAAGGGCTTTTCGCTGCTGTTTATCTCCATTGGTTAATCCACCATGGCAGACAATCAAAACTAATTGCAGGTGAAGGTTTTAATCACTGGTTTGTTAGGCAGTGTATTATTAAGTAGTGCACACAACTACAGCAAATCCTTTTCTTAATTGAATTCTCATTGGTCCAACTCTAAAGCAGGAAAGTAGACATGAGGATGGATTTCTAGCACAGTGGTTCTCAACATGGCATTGCTGCAGGACCCAGATTTGGACATTTATCAAGTGGCAACCCAACACAGCAGCACAATTGTTTTGATGGTTTCAAGCTCTCTGTATCCAATAATTCACTGCACACAATGCATTTTGGTCTGTATTTTAATGGCGTTGAGGTTTACAGATTTTTTTTTAATGCTGTTAAAGGAGTCAAGCACTTGACAACAAGGGAATGTGAAGTAACTCTGCCTAATTTAGCTAGCTTTTACCATCTGTAAATGGCCAATAAGTCTGCATTGGAGTCACATCTTTTGACATCAGCAGCTGTTCCTTCCAAGTTCATACATTACTATGATAACTAAGCACAATTATGTAGTAAGTTGTATTGTTTTATTTCCATTTAACAAATACTTTTTTTTTGTTTTTCATCCCTATCAGAACATGCAAAACACCAGCTGAGAACTGCTCTCTGACCTCATGGTTAACAAGTTTACAAGCACCTGGGGTGTGAGAGGAATTTTCAATATTTGTTCAGGCTCAAGTTTACCTACAGGCACACTGCCTCTTCAACAGTAGCGTATTCAGGTTGTGTTAGCTCTTTTAATTGGGGAATGTGATGACTACAAATAAAATTTTCTTCTCTCGAATAAACTAGAATATGCACACAGAGGAATGAGGAGTGAATAATAGACTGAGAGAAGTTATGCACCCTGTGCCCATCAAAGTACGAAATTACAGTTTCTCTTCCTCACATCAGGTCAAGAGGATATTGGACATTTTTATCAGAATGTAAATCTATTAGAAAATCCTGTTTGTCTAATATCTCAACGATCTGGGGTGGTTTTAGGGTTCACCTCAATTGAAACGGAGCACAAATGCTTCTTGTAACCTCACACCTTCAAATGAGAGGGCTAAAAGCAATTTGAGACCGTACCACTTACCTTAACTAATCTTGCTAGAGGCACTTTAGTGGGATTGGATCCTGAATTGGAATTGATTTTATTGTACAGACTATAGAACAATTATAGAGGTACATGCTATTCTTGATTCAAAGCAGAAGGTCGCTGGAGTTTTGCCTCTTTGACATCAAATGCTTTGACTATTTAGATTTGGCTTCAGTGTCATTCTGAATGTAGATAACGCAATGTTAGGAATGCTAGCCCTGATTAAACAATTGAGCTCCAGCTGAGAGACATAGTATTTCTTAACAATCAAATGTTCATCCTAAATGGAGGGCTATATATATTGGCTCACCAGTACTGAGCACTCTGGGATTCCACTATCCTAAATCTGAATATCAAAGCAGATAAACAAACTGCACAGATTGGGCTTTTATGAGCTTTGGTGACGTTGCGTAAAATTCACATTCGGTGCTGGATGGAATGAATGGACAGAGATTACGTTTAAGTGTCCATATGTTCTCTCAAAAGATGAACAATACTGAGGCATTTAGATGTTTCTTAACTGAGTGTAAAAAAAAAGAGGCACTGAATAATTCATATTTAAGTCCCCATTCTGCTCCAAAGAGATGATTTCTCCAAAAGATGTCAATTTATGGTCATATTTTCTGCACTACTTCATTTACAAAAGGAAGGAATGTGAGATATCAATGTTTTCTGAAATCGCATCTTTACAGCGATTTCCTTTTACTGCTCGTCTTATATGAAAAACACAAACAACCAGCAGCTCCAGGACGCATTTGCATGGTGTAAAAATGTCAAGCTCAGCAAACATTTTCTTAAACTGACAATCATATAGGGAAAAAAAAAAAGTTTAAAAGGTCAGCCAAACTGACAACATCTGCTCTGCTTTTAAACCATGCGTGATTATGTCGACATGTTTGATGTTATGACAAGAGCGTGCTCTAACTGTAATTTTTTATTTATTTTTTTCAGTCAGGCTGAGACTGTGGCTTTGGAGAGGGTGGGAGTGTGTGCATGTGTGTGTTGTGTTACAAAGAGATATTTGTTTAAGTATTGAGTGCTCTGAGGCTGGTAGATTGTCCTGAGTATCAGGGTTGACAGGTCATGAATTGTTGCGGTACCGTTGCTTTCATTAAAACCATCAATGTGACTAGTGACCAAGATCACTGCAGGAAATTGCAAAACGGTGTTTGTTCAGAAACTGATGAATTGAGCTGCATTTATTGCAAAAAATGTTGGTTTTTCTATATTGCGAATTTTAATTTAGTATTTGAATTTCCCTGGAGGTCAAGGTTTATGAGAGCATATGTTTGACTTATGCAGTATTGACTATTGTGCCGTATAAACTGCACATATTAATGTGCCAAAATAATGTCGCTTGGCAACTGCAAACAGCCTGTAGTTAGAAAAGTGAACAAAGTTTAAGCAATAAGGTTTGAGAAGATGTGCAGCACAACGAAAACAGTCATAGCTGAAAGGTTCTGGTAGGCAAATCACAGATTTTAAAATCACCTACTAACCACACAATAAAATATTAAGGACCAAATTTTTGATTTTAAAATTATTTTATAAAGCAAATTCAATATTCAATACAAATTACACTAGTAGATAGGAATAGACAATATACGGTCACTAGCTTAAGTGAGAGATAATTGACTGGTATCAGGCAATATTAGATATGTATTGTAACAGTGTTGAATATTTAATTGCTCATTTTTATAGCCTGTTATTATTTTAAGATAAGCATTACCCTCATCTAACATTCATGTTAGAGTCATGTACAACTGAATTACAGTGATAAACGAAATAACTATTTATCATTTAAAATGACTGGTTTTAGTTTTTAAGTTTCATTTTTAATTCAAATATACTGATATACAGTTATACTGTTCTAAATAGTAGATGAATTACCTGAAATGGCATATAAATAAAAATAATGATCCACTATAGGAACTGTGCAGTGATGTGATGAACAGCTGTTACTATATTATTGTGATTATATTATGATTGGTCAACACAACTAGGATTACCACCGTAATGTGGAGGAGGGTGTTAGCGTGACCCTCTTTGGAACTCTAACAATGCATTGACCAATCACAAGCCAAGATTGAAACTCTCTCTTCTATGTTAATACTGACTTATGCTAAAATAATATTATACTCTTTTAAATAATTGCCAATACATTTACATTTACACATATACATATACATATATATACATACACATATATATGTATATATTATAAGCTATTATAAATATCAAATATGATATATATTATAAATAAAAGCACTGATGTCTTTTGATGTCTAAATCAAAAGCAATAATTTAAAGGCTGAATATAGATGGCTACATATCTGTCTAGCAATTATAAAAGCATTTTTCCAAAACACATCAAGGAATCTGGAATATTGCAGCTATGTGCATTGAAACGCCTGCCTGTCGTGCAAGAGATTGCATCTGTTTTAATTTTTCTACATGATGTGTGTACATCGGCTGCTCTGTGGGCTCAAGGGTCCTGATTTACTTGCTGCTGAGATGCGAATCGATGATTATATGTATTTCAAGATGTAGAGATGGCTCAGAAGTAAGGGAGAAAGAGAGTGAAAGACTTGCAGAAAGTTTCATATTTTTAGTTTAAGTTTTAATTTAGACAGAAAATAGCATAGAGCTTTTTGGTGCTAAAGGGTTTGAGGGCACCCTCCTAGGTAGTGCAACAATGTATTGACCAATCCAGAGCCAGCACTGGAACTATCCGTTCTATCCACTTTATTTTGCAAAGCTGAAGTAGACTATTTACTGTGAAATGTGCAATACTTCCAATTCATCAACTGCTATAGTTAAAAAAATGAAAGGGCAGTAAACGGTAAAACTATTTAATTTTATTGCTGTCTAAGAATGATAAATATTGCACATGAGAAGCATTTTTTGCAAAACACACTGAGCAATCTGAGTTATTATAGCTATATGCATTGAAGCAACATGGTGCCTACAGGATGCGTGTATATAGGCTGCTCTGTGGGCTCACAGGTTCTCATTTACTTGCCACTGCAATCCGATGCGAATCGATGATTATATGTGTTTTAAATGTAGCGAAGGGATAGAGAAAGTGAAAAGCACCGAGCGATAGACAGAAGGAGAGACAGACAGATGGAGGAACGTGTAGCGCTTCTCGCAGATGTGCTGCCGGCTGTTCTTGCTCAGACAGACAGATGAGGATGGGTGATTCATGAGACCAGGTCTTTATTCAGCTCTGACAGCTGCAACAGCACTAAGCAAATTGTGTTTGTCATGCATGCATAGCTGCCATGTTTTAGCGTTACGAGTCTGAACTCTCCAGATGTAGAAAATAACCCATCTTTAACAAACCGAGACCTGAACCAACCCTTTACAAACAAACACAGACATAGTTTCTCGGGGCCCCTGGGAGACCATCACCAAGTCCAAGGACAAGTAGACTATTATAAAACCAACCACACCGGAATCGACCTGGGTAGATCAGAGATTTAAAGTGCAAGTGTTAATAGTAGACAGGCGGCTAACTGTATTACTTTGAAAATAACAGCAGGCTAATCCGATAACTGCGGTTCGGCTGCCTCTTTACTTTAACAGCAATACAACTGTGACTTATGAGCTGCTTGCTGTGGTTTTAGAGGACAGATATCGTATCAATCTTGTGGAGTTTCTGGAAAATATAGATTGTCTGTCAGATTCACTTTACTTGTTAGGTTCTTGATCAATGCAGCTCTTCCTGGACATGAAGCTGTGAAAATGCATCACACATTGCAATATGTATCAACATACATCCTGACATGTTCATGTAAGGCATCATATATACACATCACGCCACATATCCATTTATCCGTGTAAGTTGAGGCTTGAACAGTTGATGATACAATATAGGCCTGACATCAGATCAATGTCTTTAAAAGAAATGCACTTCTTAGTCTTGGTTGGATAATGTATATAATATATTTTTAGGTTTAATTGTAATGTCTGCCAAAATGCACAATAAACATGCTTTTAGTCCTAGTGTCCTCTACAGTGGACACGTATAAAATTACTTCCTTTTTCATAACAGGAAGTCATATTTGGATTGAAATACCTTTAACATTTTCCTGAGAGTTGCTTTTTTTATTTATTTAAATGACAATTACAAAATATAAATCATATTTGCATGACAATTTAACATTTTTCACTAAATGAACATTAGCCATCTTTAAAGACCTAGAAGGCGTGGTCATGCTGAAACGTTCAATCATTTGGTATCTTATATATACATTTTATTTTTTACTTCATTTTCGACATTAAAAATATCAGCATCCATAAAACAAGATACATTTATATGAGTATTAATCAATATCTTTATTTTTAACAGGAAATATCTTACAATTATTATTTTTTTTCAATGGCAAATTAAACAATTTCTTTTTTACAAAAATCAGCTTTTTGTCTCTCAGGTAAATGCATCTTGTTTCAGGAAGGTTATTATTTTTCATTTTTTTGGAACATGAAAAAACACTGATTAAAAAAATATTAAGGGCAGTCAGCGGCTGTATGTAGGTTCTGTGGTCTTCTTATAGAGTGTACTCTTTGTTAAAAGCATCTCCTGTCAGTACAGATATCCTCACAGGTAAATATCTACTAAAATCTCTGTTGAAATTAATATTAAATGTCTTATTACTGCTGCTTGACAGGGCATATGCTGTAAAGAAGTATGAACTATCACACTACAGCTGGACAGATGCTTTTTATTGATGCATCTTAAAATAAAAAAAAAACTTGGGCCATATGGGAAAAAAAGACAAATACATTTTTTTCTTAAAAACACACCGAATTATATTTAACTATGTTGTTCATAGAATTCAATTAAACGGAATAATATTAACAGGAACGAAAGAAGCGTGAAAAAGAGAAGACACCTGGAGACGTTCAGAAAGATTTCCGAACTGAAGTGTGTCATAAAACATTTCACAAGCAACCACAGCTATTTCATTTATTACTGTAGATGCTTCTCCAAAGCCCGGTTCGTTTTAAGAGGCTCCTAAAACTCAAACCGAAATATATTTTTTGCTCCAAATTCCCAGCTCACGATGAAAGATATCCGTGCATTTTTGCGTTGCCATCAGCTAATCAGTGTGATCATGACATCATTTCCCCCTCGGCTCTACAGTCATTAGTCACATGCCATTTAAGTTCAGTTAATTGGCTCAAAACAACCTGGCAGCAGAACTGAGCACCCATGAAGATGGCAGCCTCCAGGTCACGTACTTCCAGGCCTGGCTCGATGCCAGTCGAGCAACCGCCGCCGAGATAAATGGGAATTCTAATGGATAGCTCTCTCCAGGTATCACATGAACCTGTTTATTTGCCAACAATCGAACGAACAAACAGTCTAACCCTTAACTCACGCCGTTTTAACTTTGTTACCAGTTTAATGCACTCCTTGTGGGAGATCTGCCAATATTTCCCATCTTTCCCAGGCCACAATAAAGACATGCCCGGATCTCTTTGAATCAAAGCGTCGTCTGGTTTCCGCTCTGCCATTAGAGTTCCTCTGGAGGAAATCTCCAGGAGGGCTCAATAAAGCTCAATAACAGAGGTGACGTTGGATGCCGGTTCTCCGTCTGCAGCTCTAGGCTGCCGAAGCCGCCCGAAGACTTTCCTACAAAGTGCCTGTGACAGAATCAGGGCTCGACTCCGGCACGGCATCCTGCTCGTCCTTCTTTGTATTAAATATATCTCGGCGGCATAAGAGAGAAGACAGTCATCTGTGATAATTCCCCCCACACGCACCGACGGATGCAGGCCATGGATGTAGCTACATCAAAACAAACATGGAATGTGTTTTTCATCTGCTGCAAAACAAAGGTTATCTTCCCGCATGTACGGCAGCACACACTGACAGTTTAATAGCCTTATATAATACAGCTCCTAAAGGCACATTATTTTAGCAGAGACGTTCCGTCCATCTCTCCCGCTTCCATCCAATTTTCCTGACAGTGCCAGCTCGCCTGTAGGAACAATGGGAGAGTCGCACAGTCTCAGCCCCTGGGCTGTCCTCCATCTGCTCTCTGTCACACTTCCGCTCGCTCCCTCCATCTCTCTCTCTCTCTCTCTCTGCTCCAGACAGCGCTTCTATGAATGCCAATCTGACCTCACAATACCTGAAGCCACCAGACACATAGGACCACATATTACCTCCCAATACTACCCTTGCCAGAGCACGGAGAAAGTCCTATATCAACTTTATTGCTTTATTGCACCTTATGAGCTTCACTGGACGTCTGACATCTACTGAGCTACCTGAACCAAGAGACTGATTTATTCACGCTCATCATTTGAAGTTGTGCATAGCCAAATACAAACACGATCATTATCGATAATATGGTGCCCAGTGTTGGCAGTGCATTACAAGTAATGCAAGTTATATAATCTGATTACTTTTTACGCAAGTAGTGAGTTACTTGTTGTTGTTTTTTTTAATTAAGTAATGCAAGTTGCTGTGTTTTCCCATTTATTGACTCCTCTCCTGTCCCTGTGTTTAGAAAAACTGGGAGAGAGTTCAGACTTCAGCCTGAGGCTTATTGACTTCACTTTTTCTGTGAAAGGGACTTTTTTTTTCAGTTGCCAAAAATATAACTTTATTTTATTGAGGTGTGACAATCGTAACGCAAACGTAAATGTAATGCATCACTTACCATAAAACGCAACTAAGTAATGCAATTTGTTACTTTTGTATGTAGTAACGCAATACTATAATGCAATACACTTGTAATAGTGACTTTTTCTCCCAACGCTAATGGTGCTAAAAGTATTTACCCCCTTACAAACATATTAGTAAAACTGAATTATGGTCACTGAACACAAAATATATATTCAGTTATCATATTTAATTTTTCACAACATTGAACAACAGATTTTTTTGGGATTTCATAGTGATAATTTCTACAAGTTGGTCAAAAATAATCATATGCAAAGAAAATGCAAGCCCACCGAAGCAAGTATTTAGTTGATCCATCTTTGGCAGTCATTTTAATCTCGAGTCTATGTGGATTTAGATCTGGCCACTGCAATTTTCCCCATTGTTCTTTGAACAACTGCTCAAGACTGGCTGCATGGAGATTGTGAGTGGAGCCTCTTTCAAACCACTCGAAAATTCTCAATTGGATTGAGATTTGGACCAAAGTATTCAGGCATCGAAACATTATCATATACATTCTGAATAATTACTAGATAAATAGATCATTTACAATATGTATTTTACAATATATTCAATTATATGGTTTAGATATAGACGATTTGCTTGCGATTTGCTGTATTTCTTTATTATTGAAGAGCGTTTTTCATTTCATAAGATAATAAAATTTGACTTTTTCATATACCAAGTCCACCGTATCATTTCAGTAAAAAGATGAAAACAGTGACAACTGTTTAACTATACAATGTTAAATGTCACAAAGAAAAGCCTGAGAACTGATATAATTGCAGGATTACATTATCTTTGGTTCAACGTGTTAATGCTCTCCAGATCTCCCATGATGCAATCAGCGTAGAACTTAAAGTGACATACTGCTTTTGTTGTCGTGGCTACATTATACTGATGATATGAAGCTGCGTTCATCGTTTGATGATTTGTGTTTTCAAGGGGGATTTGCTGGGGTAATCAAAGTCTTCACAGCACAGTAAAACACTGATCGGCTCTATCCATTAATCTCTTTTAATTGATTTCATATCTCGCGAACGGCAGAAGTTTAATAGGCTTGTTTGTGCCATCAGTTTCAAAACAAACAATTTCCAGTATGCAAGAGAGAAATCTATATTGCAGATGAGTTCAGGCTGATGTTCAGATATTCAGCAGGGAGGAACAGAAACTGAGCTGCTGATGCATAGCCAAACATTGCGCTTATTGTGTTTTGTTGTAGTTTTAAATTTGTTTCTGTGAAACAAAAAAACCTGACAGCTCCAAAATTAGAACAAATACAGACAGAGCAACAGACTCAAGTGTGGAGGACAGTGTGGTGCTGTCTCGCTTACAATTCAACTATCCTGCCATGGAAATTTTCTGCATAATTTGTGTGTAAGGAAACAACCCATCCGTGATTTGTGAATCATATTCTGGGAATAGCTGATGAGAATCAATATACGAGTCCAACATGGCCAGATGATGTGGATGGAATTTTAGTGTTGTTTTGAGTAACTGGGCAGATCTGTAAACCACTGCTGTGGGATGAATTAGAAACCTGTGCAAAACCAAAAACAGTCAATGATTTTTCATTTCTCTTTTTCATCTTTCATATGTTCCTTTTTAATATGCGCACAAAGAAAGTCCTTTTTGGCCACTGGATTTGCAAAAATCAAGTGTTTGAACATCGCATCAACTACTGATAAACACAATGTTTTTTGTTTGATTATTATTATTATTATTATTATAATTCAGTGGGTTGTTTAGTCATGTGTGACCATCTCTTTGGAAGACAGTTTTCACATTAAATGCACAAGAAATGTTATTTCTTATTTACATGTAATACAGGGATTCCCATACTTGTTTTATTTTTTTGGTTTGTTTGTTATCTAACACTCTTTCATAAATATTTTACACATTTTCATGCTCATGGTTTCCTGACAATAGTAGAAATATTTCTTTTTCTTTTTTTCTTCTGTTTTGATTTGTTTTATTATTATTTTTTAATAATAATTTTATTTATTTCTACATCAATATGGTCATTCTAGTTAAATAAAACAAGCTTGGTCCAAAGTCACGCACAAGTGCCAAGTTCATAGAAATGTTGGTTTCATTCATCCATCAAACGTCATTTTTCAATAGAAAAATGAACGGATTTAACTGACAGGTCAAATTTTACGTAATAAAACACTTTTCTTACATACTGAACAGTTAATTATACTCACTTAGCACTCAGTTTCTTGGGGTTAATTTATTCGACCTGAACTAACCTTATAACATTTTTATACTGACCTATACAAGTTTTATACATATACACATAATCATGCTTTTTTTTTTTTTTTTTTTTTTTTTTAAATACACTCAGTGAAGGAGTTTGTTTAAAGAAATGAAAATAAAAGGCTAGCTACGATTTTAAAGTACAACTTCAGGCAACACTTTTTCTTTCTTTACTGCAATCTGTACAAAAAAAGACCTGACAATCACTCATTCACCTAAATTTTGTTAAAAAATCTTAAAAGGGCTAAAGATTCAAAGCATTTTTGGAATAAATCAGACTGTGCATGAGACGATAACAAACTAAAGCATTAAAAGGAAACTGAATTTCCATTGTGCCATTCTTTATGAGAGAGAAGGCCATTCAGAACCTTTCATTTCACTCGACTGGACCAGACTTTCAAAAGGAATATTAGTAAGGAAATGATTTCCACTTTCAGTTATACTTCCCAACACTGATCACAAAAACACTTCTCAGAGTCTTCCATAGCAGTTACCAGTTTGAGTTTGTGGCTCGCAGTCAAAAATCACTTTTGGAGTTGATGAATAATTCAGAGGGTGTATCAAGAATGTGTTTGTGTGTAATTGTTTAAACAGCAGGAGTAATTGAAAGTGTACAGGCGGTGGTTGAGAAAAATGGATTTCGGTCGCCTACAGCTTAATTAATTACAGCACACTTTGTCCTCACATGTCGCTCACAGCCACAAAGTCCCAATAAGTGGATCCCCATGCAATAATAAACATGCCATCTCTCTGTATGTCTCTCTCATTTACTCTTTCTCGCTTTCTCTTTTTCATCCACTCTCACACCTACTCTCTTTCAAACAATTCCTCACCTGCAGCAGTATAGAGGCGGCAAGGCAATTTAACTGTTTTGCATGCGAAAGTTGCAGCCATCAGCCATGCAGAGAAGTAATCAATCAAAAACCGTCGTGCAGGCAAGAAAATGAAAACCACATTGAGAGGAAGGAAAATCTCTCGCAATGAATTTTAAGCCGTTCAACATCACTTGTAGCGTATAGCGCAGCTCAAGTTTTCATTGGTCTGATATAGGCATTCAGTGAACCGATTCACAAAAAAAAATGAAACAGCCAATCCAATGTAAACAGAGGCACTGTTTGAGATGAACTGATTTAATTCAATTGATCAGGATTTCTAATGTCACATAACAGAAAGAAGACCGGCTGACTAAAATGAAGACACAGAATTAATGTGTAATAATTAATAATATAATTAATCATACTGCAGAAAATAACACGTCAGACTGTTTTTTTTTTTGGTTTGTTTTTGGACCTCAAAGCTATTAATGTCCCTGGTTTCTATTTCAGGAATCTGGCCACCTTATTCAGGACGAACCAATTCACTAAAATGAACCATAGTAAAAATGCTACATATAAGAAAGAAGATATTAAATAATTTGCTAAAATGAATAAGAATTTCTGTTTCAACATCTGTGAATGAATTAGAGATTCCAAGAGACATTTCTGTTATGACGCATTAAGCAAATATTTAATTTTTAATAGGAGAGCACTTAGCGCAAAACTTTGCATGTTTTGGTTCAGCCTCTGGGCTCATCTTCTTTCCTGTAGATCCAGTAGCAATTTTGTTAATAAAGTGTTTACTCAAACGTTTAATATCATTGTCTTAATGCATTTAGCCACACTGAACATTTTTCTCCACCAGTCTTTTTTAGCTGAGAAAACATTTAACATAGTCTTTCCATCAACATCACGTATCATGTATGAACAGATATAGCGCCTACAAATATTGTCAAAAAGATTTCAGTTAATTTTATTAATGATGATTTCAAGATTTATTATTTTTTTAATATGTCCGTTTCAGAGACATGTTATTACAGCTTTTTGATAAAGCAACTGGATTCCCTCAGAACTTTAAAAAGTACCAGAATGAGTTCATTAATGTAAAAGTTTGTGTAATAAAATATGTCAAAATCGTGATTAAAATTAAAAAAACAAAACACAGATTAAAAAATAGTGAGGATATTTTTTTGTCCACATCGCACACGTCTGAACACACTGAGGGCCCTTCAGATGAATAGAGAGAGTGCTCTAGTACTTATGGGTTTGAGGGCAATTCTGAACTCATTTACACACATAACGACTCACTTCAGCAA
The DNA here is from genome assembly GCF_018831695.1 of Puntigrus tetrazona. Lineage (NCBI taxonomy): Eukaryota > Metazoa > Chordata > Actinopteri > Cypriniformes > Cyprinidae > Puntigrus > Puntigrus tetrazona. The sequence continues at coordinate 11,196,030 of NC_056721.1, read as the reverse complement.
GGACAGGACTTTTCTCTTGTCTGGAAGCCACTTTCAAGATTTCGGTGAGAGCTAATGAATTCTACGATATACAGAGGAAATGGACAGAAGGTTAGTGTGCCATTAATGTGTTCTTGCTGTGGAGTGAAAAAACTTAATATGTGTAATGTTTAAAAGAGAGTAAATTGTCCCAATAATACACAAATTAAAAAACTAATTTAAGTTAATGTTGAACCTTTAATGACCATTCCAAACATTAATAGTGGACAGTTGCAATGATAAAACAATGTAACATTTAGATTTAACGTCTGTGCACGGTGTCATTTTATGCTATGTGTCTCAGACTTATATAATATAATATTCCCCTAGTTGTCACGATATGAATTAGTGTAAGGTACAAAGAGGGCTGATGAGGGCAAAGAGGGAAAGATATTTAAATTATTATCTATTTATATGGTGTTGCAAACAAATTTACTGAATATTATGAATATTATGCAATCACCCATTTTATTGAAATCATCATAAAATTAAATGTACTAAAATTGCTTATAACTTTAGTAAGTGTTGCTGTGAATGGTGATACTTTCAGGGGGTGGTTGTATATCACATATACTTACAAGTCGTCGAAAGCATTGATCTAAAGAACGGTCTATATGAAGTTTTGTTTGGTATCCCTAAAACTATATTTATCCTACATTTTACTTCAGCAGAGGTCTTAAGGAAGCTCATACACATTCGCAAGGTCGATGTCAGTACGATTTTTTGATTATTTTAAACATTGATAATCAGCATATGATTGTTTTCTGAAGGATCATGTGACATGTAAGGATATCATCCCACTACTTCCCTTCCAACTGGTTAAACCGATGATGTTACAACTCACTCCATGTTACATCACTCCCCAGCCTCCCCTCCTACTATAAAACACTTGCATTACGAGAAAACTTAAACATTAATGAGATTAACATTTCGCTATGCAATCAAGAGCAGTAAATTCAAAATAACCTTACGCCACTTTGCAAACATTTGAACAATTTCCACAGTGAGGGAAAAAACTCATCACACCAGGAAATGACCAGAAAATGCAAGTCAATTCTCCGCTAAATGTGCAAAAAGCCAGAGATAATAGGAATTAAACAGAGTTGTGAAATTAGTGTGTTTGAATTAACACATCAGTTCAGTGTTCTTCCCCCAGGCCATGTGAATATTCGTAATGAGAGTTTAAAAGGCCCACTGCGAGTTGCGTTTTGTATGCCCTGCAAGCAAAACGGCAAGATTAGCACTACCTAAATCACAGCCAGAGTGCTGTTAGTGCTTCTCTGATGCAAAATTATTAGCTTGTTAGCAATACACAGTAATGATGGCTTACGGCCAAGATGCATGATCTCTTTTCTGGAATAATGAAACCGGACACTCTTTTGCCCATAATCACAATGCAAATATTCAGATGGTTATATTCCAATTTTTTCCTTTTATCTGTACCCACGATGGGCATTAAAAGCTGAATATCATGGGACTTTAAAACAAAATGTGGGGTAAACCGTGTCACAGCCATAAATACGATACGCATTATGTTTTGTTGAGATGTCCTGTTATTTTCCACTCAAGTCCACTGGGAAGCTGCAGATAAATTTCAATGAAACGCATTTTCACCGAATCTGCATTCTTCCAATAAGGCTTCTTCAAGAATACACTTCAAAATTAATTACCATTATTTCATATATATTTAATTACCCTCTTATTTCAGAAGAAAACATCTCGAGTTGGAAATTGAGCCCAAAAGGGAGGGAAACTTCATAAATTAGCAAGATAATGAGCAACCCGATCTGGGGCTTGGTACGTGATTAGGGCCGTTGTTCTTCATTCAGTTCCTAGTTGTGTATTTTAGCACCGTTCACCTTCGTGGAGTTACGAAGCCGTTACTGCAGCCCGAGCTCATTTCTCTCATTATGAGAGGATGAAGGGATTAGACAGAGGTTGTTTGAGGTGTGAATGCAGTAAGGAGGAAAAGCGGAGCGCGTGTGCTAGATAGTGTTAACATTGGACAATTTGAGCCCGTCGCATTTATACGGCGCGAGTGGGTCGCTTTGATCAGGGTGGCAGTGCTGAAAACAGATTGCTCTGTCCATGAAGACAGGTATTCAACAGGGTTCAGCGGCTGTGTATTTTTAGAAAAAGAGTAGATAATACTTATGTGCTTGAATGCATCCAGAGCAGCATAACCGAGAGCGGCTTAATTCGGTTCTACCAGTTCAAGCTCTCATCTCCTGGTTATTCATGCATGTGGGCAGACAATCTCGTCACGTAATTGTGTTTGTCTGAAACACTTCTTCGCGACATTAACGGCAAAATTACTCGGGCCACAAGGCTGTCTGTCTAGGTCTGTCATGTTGGTGGTGATTACGCTTGAGCATGAGACAGCTGTGTGAAGAGCGGCCAGGTCCAAATGTTCCCCGCACACACACACACATGCCAGCCTCTTTTGGAGATGAGATGAGTTCTGTTGTGGAGACCGGAGGACGCTGGAGAGGAAGAGATTAGAAAGAGGACGGGGAATCGCTCGCACACAGATCACATACTGATCCACCAGATAGACACCCATTATAGACAGACGCAGTTTCCCTAGACAGAGATTTACAGGGACTGAATTCGACATGGCACCCACAGCGAGGTCCGTAAGAAATGGTTTATGGTGTCTGGGTTGTGGGTGAACTTGACAGCTTTGCACAGATCTGAACTCCACTGGACATCTGAATCTAAAGCACTTGACCTCAGTGATGGCCGTGACTGAAAGGGAGCAAGTCCGCACAGTCCTGATGGTGGAAAGCTTTTCTAGTAGAGAAGCAAATCACGGATCAACTCTCCATTAATACTCGTAGTGAGGATTGAACATGATGCTTATGTTCAATCCTGAACATAAGCATCATGCGCGTCAAACCTGATGGGGTACTTGCTTTTGAATAAGTGGATTTAAAATGGAAAAAAAAAAAAATCACATGAAATATGTTTGTTTAAATGCACTGTGGAAGAAATCACACTTCCACGTGTCTAAAGTTAGTCAGGCCAGTTGACTCATGCCTTGTGCATCTACTTTAAACTGAATAATCGGTCATCTACCCACTCTTATGTCAATACCACAAACACATATTATTTTATTCTGTTAGAAAACAACGAAAGTTGTCAAAAGTCACTCTTTTCCATGCGATGGAAAGTAAAGTGATCACTAGACATCAAGTTGCAATTTTGCTGGGTTTATAAAAACTACATTTACTGTGTGCAAACCTGTGAATGTTTACATAAATCTATAAATATACATACATAAAATGAGATTGCTTGCCTGGTTTTATAAAAAAAAAATCCAAATCAAAAATATTGATACACATATAGATAGATAATTAATATATTAATTTTTTTAAATATTTAAAATCTTTATAATTAATAGCAATACATTCACCCTATTATCCCTTATTTATCATGTTTATGATAAAGGCACCAAGAGAAACAACAATGTCTGATACAAAACAAAAACGTGTGCATGTGAATCTCCATATAGATATGGTGTGTGAATGTGCACATTATACTTTAAATGTAACCTTTTCCCTTTCATTCTGTCATCTACCATCAGTCTCAGATGTGTCTTTCACACTGAAGTTTGGTGTAAAATCGCTAGTGCTGGCAGTGCTGCATGTGCCAGTATGTATCCAGTGCACAAACAGAGCACCCACATTTTTTTTTTTTTTTTTTTTTTGGGCGACCAGCTTCTCTTAAGGTCCTTTAGGAGATTCAGAATATGATTTCATGCCCCAGATCAGTTCCACTGTCTGAAGCTTCAGCCCCCTCTGAATGTGACAGCCCGCTGACGGCCTTTGAGGAAACGCATACTGATGTGGATAGATTCTCTCTCTCTCCCTCTCTCTTACCCATCCTCTATCCTTTCTTCCCCTCTCCTTCTCCTCCCTCTCTCTTCTTCAGTCCCCTCTCTCTTTACCCCCTTTCATGCCATTCTTATTCATCTAAAAACAACACCAGCTCTCGCCTTTTGTAGTTGCACGGCATTTTAATAAAACATTGGCGGTTTTATACAGGCCTCCCTTGGCAGGCTGTTTTTCACTCAGCGCTTGGATAGTGGTGCTCGGAGGCATGTGTAGTTTTATAAACCACCAGCTTTCATTTGTCTTCTGTGACTCGTGCTTTCAGTCCCGCTATTGATATTTGCTTCACCCATGTGTAAAATACACGTGTTGTAAAAATCGTAGTGTGAGAAAAACCTACCTGCCATTTGAAAGGGCATTGTTTCGGGAAAATGAATCTACGACAGAGATAATAAATGGAATATGTGCCCATTCAGAGTTTTTGCATAATTTGAGCCATGATATATAACCATGCCCAACGGCCATTGGAATGAGTAAGAAAAATACAAAAAAAACCAAACTGTATATTCACACGTGAGTTGCTTACAGAGATGCATTAGCTGCTAGTCAGTTCAAATATCTTATTCTTTAGTGGTCGGGGTCAGAAAACAGCCTTGCTCTGCCTCGACGCTGAACCACACTCAGGGCAGAGGTGAAGAGATGCCTTAACAGAATACATCTCGCATTTGTTTACTGGAGAACAAACCTTACTTCTGAGTATACCTTTCAATATCACCGTTCTTTTTATTCGTATTTTGTTTAAGACGTGCCGCCGTGCATTTTAAAGGGGTGTGCGCTGGGGCGTCTCTCTGTGTTTGCCCTTCATGTGAAATCTCTCATTGTGAATCAGCTTCATCTCAAAGCTCTGAACAGCATGACTCCATCAGACTGACATCATGCCAGCAGCGGCAGCAGAGAGACTGAACATTTAAAAGTTTTTCCAAATGCTTGTTCTCAGCTAGTGCTAGCATTTTATGGAAGAGCATAGTGTTTTCAGAGTCTATGGAAGTCTGTAAAAAAAATAAAATAATCTCCAGATTCATATGACGGAGGGATAGTACAATATAATAATATTATATAAAGTCTCCACCTGACAATTACATAGAATAAAAGAAGTTTGCAACTGCATATCGGTTTAATTTTTTTTATTTGAGCTTTTTAAAGGAATTTCTTATGTTTACCAAGGCTGCATTTATTTGATTACAAATACAGTAAAAACAGAAATATTGTGAAATATTACTAGAAATAATAGAACATTACTGTAAATACCTGTTCATGTATATTAAAATGTCATTTATTCCTGTAATGGCAGAGCTAAATTAAGCAGCCATTACTCCAATATTAAGTGTCACATGATCCCTCAGAAATATTTTCAATGTGCTCATTTAATGCTCAGGAAAGTTTTATACATAATATTTTTGTAGAAACTGATAATTTTTTTCAGGATTCCAATTAATAGAAAGCAAAAACTAATTAAATAACAGCATGCATTTGAAAACGCTCACCTATGACCATTTTAATGCATTCTTGCTGAATAAAATCGAATGAATGAATGAATTAAATGTCTATAATTACCATTTGTATTTTTAGTTTATAGTTAGTATTACATATTTAATTTTATTTTTAACATAGTAAAAAGCGACTTTCAGAATGCAAGAAACAGCAGCCAATCCCTTTTTCGCTTTATATGTGACTCAAATCTGTTTTTATTCATTTATTTTTTGTAGTAACAATATGACTAGCACAAACCACATGGAATCTGTTCGACTGTGATTTGGTCCATTTCCAAATGTGCTCCTAAATATGGTGTTTTGCAATGCTCTCCAAAATCCAAAATCCCTGCAAAGATTTTATTTTTATAGTATTTCTTTGGTCACTGGTGAATATGGAAGACAGCTGCTGAAGTGGAGCGACAGTCAGGTGTTAGAACTCATAGTATTACAGTGACAGCTCAATACTGGCAAAACGCGGTCATATCATAAATATTTAATTATTATCTTCTCGACCCTGTCTTCGTCCTCCTTATATAGCCTGGGCTCAAATTCCGCATGGGCTTCCACAATATATCACCTTATAAATGCATGTGTAAACACTGACTTCAATGGCCTTCTGCCTGACAGAGCCCTGCTTGTTGTCTTTGTTTGTTATAGTTACTTTGCGTATGCGAGTCACTTGAGCGCCACAATCAGTTAAAAATCATTTAAACAAAAGTTATGTAAATAATGTGATGTTAAGCGATAAAACCCCTGCTCTGTTGGTTTACTAATTTATATACAAAGTAAACTTCTAAAGCAAAACTAGTTAAACCCACTGCACTGTAATGGAAAAAATGCTATAATATTAATTCGTTTTAAAATAAATTATCAAGAAAATAATTTAGTACAATATACCCCTTTGCTTGACAAATTACTTTTATAAGAGCTAATTACCCATTGCCAAGTCACACAATGACTTGACAGGAATCCATTTGAATGCATTTCAAGCTGTACTGAGATATTGTATTTCCAAAGAAACACCAAGGAACACTAAAAGTAATTACGAGACAAGGTTCTTGAAAAATATCAGTCAGTGGAAGGCAACCCAAAGAACTTAATGTACCTCTGAGCAGAGAGACTTCCATCACTGAAATGGTTTGGACACGGGGAACAACTGAGAATCGGTCCAGAACTGGCTGTTCTCCAAAACAGTGTCTGGGTGAGAGGAGAAACAGAAACAGAGGTCATTAACAGAAACACTAACAGAGTTACAGTCCTCTCTGAACACGGAAGACAGTGTATGCGAGACAACAATAGCGCACACAGTTTGCACACACAACAGCAAACAGAACACACACACACACACACACACACACACACACACACACACATCACATCTCAGCAGGGGTTTTGCCCAAAGGCATGTAGGAGAGACTCACAATTTGGAAGAGGATTCTGTAGTTAGACCAGATTCCAACTTTCAGGCCTTAATACAAAGTGCTATATTGGAACAAACCTAACACAGCACATCACAACGAGCACAGCATCCCTACTGTGAAGCAGCATCATGCTTGAGGCACGATTCTTTGCGGCACGGACCAGAAAACTCATAAAAAAAGCGAAAGGAAAATGGATAGAGAACAAAATCGAAAGCAAAGTAGAAAAATCCTGGTGGCGCGGTAAGGAGCTCTGGGACATGGAAGATGATTCATCTTCCTACAGGAAGAACTTACAGCTAAAGTCACTGAAGTGACTTAAAACCAAAATGTGCAATGTCCTGGAGTTGCTCAGTCAGAGGCCAGAACTCAATTCAACAGAGAACGAGAACGATTTCTGTACAAAGGTAATTCTCACTTGACTTCGTAGAACAAAGCCTTTGCAGTGTGTGGTTGCAAAAATGATAGCCTTCGCTTATTTTTTTTTACAGAAAGAGAGACATACTGGCGTTTAGATAAAGTGATTACATGCTTTAAACATTCATTAAAGAATAACCAAAATTATTTAGGGTTAGATTTTTTTTTTAGAATTGTACGTGCAATGCAATGCAAAGATGCGTTAAATTGATTGAAAAGTGACAGTAAAGTCATTGTTACAATAAAAAAAAAATCCATGTCAAAAAACTCACCATACGGTTTTCACTGTATTTTGGATCATATAATTGCAGCCTTGGTGAGCATGAGAGAAAAGCGTAATAATAAATAAATAAATCTCATCGGCGCCAAACTTTTGTGTACAGATACTGATTTAATTTTTCTTTCCCTTTCACGCTGTAATAATTCTGCTCTATTGGTGGATGTTTTTCTGTAGCGGTAAACCCCTGTTAGCCTTTATTCCTTTGGGTAAAAATACACTCCTAGGGATGCGTTTCATGTGCACTGGAATAGATAACCTCTGTTCGTTGCCTCAGAGTTCATTCTTCGCCCTGGTGGAAGCAGCTTGGTTGTGAGAAACAGGTTTTTTTCTATCGGTGACAAATATGTTTTGAGGGTTGCGAGGATAAAGCAATTCATCAGTGAACAGTACTCACCAATTTCAGCTTTTCCCAGAAGAGTGACAGCATTCTGTGATGTAACACCCACAGGAATAAACACCCCTGGCCAGTGTGTAATAGCGGTGGAGGTTGTGATTTTTCTGCGTGTCATCAGTCTGCTCTCTCATCAACTGCTGTTGACAGCACTGTCAGAGTGAATGGCTAAAACCTGTATTCTGCCAAGGTCACCTTAAGAAACCTTCTGGTTTCGGGCTTTAAGACATTCTTGTTTGCCGGCTCGATTTAAACAGACCTGGTTTAGGGGGATAGGATGAATAATAAAGAAGTAGTGACAGAAAATAACTGTAAGGAAGCAGTCTCTGTACGGGTTTGAGAGTTGACTTTTAAAAAAGGAAGGAGAGCCTAAAAAGAGAAATACGGAGCCCCTTGGCTTTGTTTTTGTTTAATTACGTTAATTAAGTAATTTGTTTTTTTTTAAAGCATAAAAGGTGTCTCAGTTTTACTTGCCTCTAGTGTTAATTTCTTTTGGAAACTGCAGTAATATGTACTTAACGTTATGCATCTCATGTCTCGCTAAAAAGTGCACCAAGATACATTTATGCCATGACACCAGCTCCAGCTCCAGCATAGACGCTTAAATTGTAGCAATGCAAGCACGTACAGTTTTCAAACAGGTTTAACCAAGAAATCGTAACCATCCCTTTGTCCCGCCTAGCAGCTTTCATCAACAGTTTGAAAAACAACGTCATTGGTCGAGCTAAATTTTAGCCATTCATTCACACAAACTTTTTCACATTTCTGTAAGAAAGGTGGCTTAAGTGTAGATGCCTCTGTAAATGAAATTAATTCCGTTATAAGACATCGAACGTTAAGAAAAGACACATTTCGACTGTAAATTCGGCATAAGGAGCACAACAATAAGGAAACAATTTTGCTTTCAGTGTGTGGTGTTTCTGTCTCCTAACCCAGACTGGCTCCTCTTTTCATCATCCAGTTTCGCTTCTAGCTGTTTTGCAGCATGTGACTGAAATCTTTCCTGTCCAGGCTCATATGTTTATAGTCAGAGCCGCATTGTGCCTGCTCATCTGTCGCTGTTTGTTTGTCCTCTGAAAGCGTGTTTGTTTGCTGTTGAGAGGTTGTGATATAACCTGCCTGTCAGGGGAAACTCTCACGCAGATGGCTGCGGATGAATGGAACAATTGAGGCCGAATGCGCACACTACGCCTTCTCCAGACAGACAGACACGACACACACACACACACGCACACACGCACACACGCACTCCAGCTGGCTAATTAGACAGCAGAAGAGTCAAAGTTATAGCCTGTGTGTAATACGTTGTCTATTTTTCTCTCTCCCCACCCTGGCTGCTGCAGGAAAATGAGCTTTTATTGGTCCCCGATGGCCTGGTCTCATATCCATTAAACTGAATAAGTGCCTGAAATAGCCCTTGTAGTAAGCAGTATGATGCAGGATTCCCTACCACAGCAGCTATCAGTGCATCCGCTAGATCAATCAGCGGTGTAGCCCACACTCCCTCAGGGTGACCTTATGTTATGTCTTTTAAAAATATGATACTCAGCACCGTTCAATGATACTCTGTAGGTTTTCTAAGTTTGCTTAGTCATTAACATTTCACAGAATTATACGCGAGACTTTTAAATTGAATTTTCAAGGTGTTTTTGAGACGTTCCAGCAGAGGCTAGACTGCTTTTGGCTTCTTCCATTTAAATGGATAGCGGATCTAATTTCAGATATAAAGTTGATGAAAGGAACCAGAAAAGAGATCCTAAAATGCTAAAAATGCTATAAGGTTTTTTAAAGGAATTGGAAAATGCAGTATTGTAGTCTGGTTGAAGGTACACAGTCTGAGCTTATGGGAATGTAATTTAAATCCGACCATAAACAACTTTAGGACGAATAAATGCTATGATGCACAATTAATAATAATAATAATAATAAAATCTAAATCTAAATTTCACTTAGTGTGACTATCAAAATCGCAAAGAAAACAATATTTGCACGGCATGTTTCAGAGTGAAGCGCAGCACTGTGTTCTTTTACACTCACGAGCCCTTATCAGTCGTTTTACAGTTGAACTGTAAAATAAAATTAATTTTTAATATTCATTTTTGACAATGATCATATTTTGTTTAATATTTAGTGATAGGTATTATTATTTTAATGGTCACGTATACATACATTATTGCAATCACGGTATTTATCAGAAAAATCACAATATGATTTTTTCCCCACAAAACATGCAGACCTGCGTTATGGTATAAAATGATTAAGCCCATTTAAGATTTTGCTCTATTTCTAGGTCACTAATCAAATAAGTAAACATGTGACTATTTGTACAGATGGTCAGATGCTCTTGCTTCCACTGAAGCTCAAGATGCTCTCTGGATCATCTCAAATCATGCTGGAGAATAGCAGGTTTTACACAATCTTATAGGAGTTCACGCAGCTCAAGAGCTGCTGTCATTAGTGCAAAAACCGAGCAAGTTCTACAACAAATTAATGTGATTTTTCAGTGAATTTTTGAACTAAATTTGTAATGGGAAAAAAACCAGCATCGTCCCAGTGTACAGTATCTGCGTGCGCACACACTGACACGAGGTCCAGTTAATGAAAGCCGCTTGACAGCGCTTCACCACAGCTTTTAAAGTCCTCTGACCCACTGTTTGATATGTTGAGTAGGAAGGAGCCACACAGAGGCCTACATGAGATAACGCTAAGCCCCTGAGGTTCAGCAATCAATTTTTAGCGAGCCGCGCGAAGTGACAGAATACAAAAAGCAATCACGTCCCTGCATGGATCTGAGCTGTCCACTGTCACCTGTTTAAACATTCAGAAGTGCTTTAAAATATTCTGATGTGCCGTTAAAACAGTCGACAGGCAGCGCTCTGTTCCTGTCTTCCTTTGTGCGTCTCTCCCCTCCTGTTTTGACTAACTTCAATCTAGAGGTAATGAGAGCCTAAGAAGCTGGAGACAGAGAAGCTATTTACATTTTTATTGATTTTTGAAAGTGCATTTAACATTTTTTCTCTCCCCTTTCCCCCACTCTTTTCAAATCCCCAAATGAGAGGCCCACTGCTCTGTTTACGCTCATTGAGGAGTGAAGATATTTTAGTCAGGAGCTCCTGCACTTTCTCCCTCTCTTGATAGATCAAAGCGGAAACTGGGTCTGTCTTATGTAATTAAGACTAGGCATTAAAGAAAACAAACCCCTGTGAATTCCGACTGAAGCCCCACCGGGAAATGGGAGTATTTTTCATAATTAAGGAAGCACAAACAAGGCCTACTCAACAATCCACAATAGTTCTTGGTGGAGCATTATTGTTGCCTGATTTCCACGATGCTATTTGTTTGACTCCTCGAAGTCAAACCTACTAGTTACAGTTCGGCCATGACTGGATCTTTGTTGTTAGCAGGTGCACATAGTGTACTTTGCCTTTTTTTCACCCACACTTGGTAGGTCGTGCTAGATGCTGCTACATAAAAATACTTCAACACACACACACACACACACACACACACACACACACACACACACACACACACACACACACACACACACACACACACACAAGTGTCATTTTATGCATTTAAAAACCTATATATCATTGTTTTATCAACCAAATTCATTAGGTGCCGTATTATACTCACTGACAACTAGCTCTTGCTGGTGCTAAAGTAAAAAAAAAATAAGCTAAAAATTTTAATGTTCATTTACTTACCGTCAAGTTATTCTCAGTCAACAGGACTTTTTCTTCAACCAAACACCAAGAGAGAAACGTTTCCATACAGCGGGCTTTTGGGTGTTGGACTTCTGAAATCATGACAGAATTGTGCGACAAACAGACGGAAATCGTTGATAATTATGTTATTGTTCACGTTGTTAACGTTCCCGGATCTTTGAGTGAGTGAATTGAAATCGGGAACCGAATCAGCGAATTAATAATTTTGACTAGCTTTGTGAACTAAACCAACCGATTCGGTTCAAATCTGCGAATCTGCGAATCGGACAACACCGCTAACTTGTCACAAGATTTTCAAACATTCATTGAATAACGACTTTATTAAACGACAATATTTCTTCTCATAAATCTAATGTCACTTCATCAGAGTTAAAATATAATTTTATTAATATTTAAGCTAGGTCTATATAGCCTAATTAGATGTATCTGATTATTATACATTTTTTACACTTTACTAAATAATTTGTACACTTTAATAAAATGCCCCTATTATAGATTTTGAAAGGGTCACATTTTGGTTTTGGGAGTCCCAAGCAACAGGTTGACATGCATACAAGGTCAAAAAACACTTTCATTTTCTTATAACATGCATTATATTTGCATTTATTTGTTTAAAGACGATTTGTTAAAAGATTAATGTTTCCAAACCCCTCCTGTAATTGCTCGATTTTATTTAAAACAGACTTCGTGAGCTTTTAACTTTCCAAAAGCGCCATCTAGTGGCAAAAATGGATTTGCATTTTCTTTCAGACCAACCCGAAAATCTAGTTTTTCCAGGTCAAGTGGGGGGTCACTGTGCCAGTGTTTCATGTTGACTCATGTTCATGTTGCGTTCCACTCCACTTTAAGACACACACTCATGAACTTCACTATGCACTTCCCCTCGAGTGAATCCCCGCTGCCATTGGACATAGACTTGATCCCTCGATTTTCACAGAGGAAGCGAGTCTGCTTCATATGCACACTTCACACCACTCCATAGACCATAATGCAACATAATTTTTTTTACTTTTATAACAGCCAAACCCTTACTATATACATATAGTATGCTGCAGCAGACATATTTGTAAGGTGTATAGCTGATTCTAGGGCATAAGAAAATGGACTGAAACACAGCCCATGTACTTCTTTTAAAAACGACTAATTTCAAAGATTCAGAGTCAACTCTTTATTTTGAGAAAATAACCTGGAACATTTTCAGATTTAAAACATACACTATATTGCCAAAGATATTGAGTCACCCCCTTCTTATAAACAGATTTGACTACTTTAGTAATACCCATAAGTACAAATCCTAATGTTAAAGCATATAATGATATTCTGTGTGCTTCTAGTTTGGACAGGACCCTTTTCTATTCTACCATGACAATGCTTCTGTGTATAAGGCAAGGTTAAAAAAGAAATGACTGATTGAGTCAGTGTGGTCTGCATAAAGTCAACTCCTAATCTCAGCTCAACACCTCTGGTGTGACTTTAAATGCAGCCCTTGAGCCAAAAACTCATCACCAATGTACATGTGGGTGCAGTCATTTTAGACAGAGATGGAAATCAATTTTTAAATACATGAATTATGTTTCCATCTTTGTTGCCACCTTTTTTAAGTGCCTTTTTCTATTCTACAGAAGGGAGTGTACCAATACTTTTGTCCTTATAGTGAATGTACAAGTCATTGGTGTATGGTGATGAGTTTTTGGCTCAAGGACTGATGTTTAAAGTCATTTAAAGTGCATTAGAATTTGACTTTATGCAGACCAGTCAAGTTCTTCCACACTGACTCAATCAATCATATCAACCTTGCCTTAAAATTAGAAGCACTCAATTCCCTGTGATTATCATTATATGCTTTAACATTAAGATTTGTACTCATGGACATTGCTAAAGTAGTTAAACATGTTAATTTGAAGGGGATGACCCATTACATTTGGCAATATAGTGTGTTTGCAGGATGTTTCAATTCACTTAGAGCTGTGTTGCACACTGCATGCAAGGTCGTTTGAAAAAAATCCATAGTAAGGACACTTTAAAAGCTTATTTCAGGCTGTTTTGGTCACCATTGACTTGCATAGCAGGGAGAAAAATATATATGGAAGTCAATGGTGACCCAAAACAGCCTGTTTACAAACTTTCTTCAAAATATCTTCCTTTGTGTTCGGTAGAAAATAAATAAATAAAATTCACACAGGTTTGGAATATGTTCAAAATGAACAGTAGCCATATTTGTTTGGAGTAATATGAGAGTATGCTAATATGACAATTTGCTATTTTGGATTAACTATCGCTTTAATAATTGGTCTCCGTGGGTGTTTTGCACTAATATAAACAGTGCTTTATCAGTTTTATAATGAGTAGGCTAGTTCATTTCTCTCCAGTGGGCTGATGTGGTTTTGTCATTTGATTCACCTGTTCACACAAATCTGTTTTTGACACAAGTGTACAGTAGCTTACATGCTTTGAAATGGTAGCAAGTCTTCACTTTGCTGTCCTGATCCTGCTGTCCTGAGTCTTTTCTCTTCTATTAGAGTCGGCAAAGCTTTATTAGCATGATTGTTAGCATTTACAGTATTAACACATGCTGTAAAATAGACTATTCAGAAAATAAATAAGGTAAAATAGAAAAAGAAATTATAATAAAGAGACAAGAATACATAAAAGGAAAGCAAAAGAAATAGCCAAGTTAATAAGAAAGTACTGAATGAGACAAGAAAAGAGACAAATAAAGGAAAGAGACAAGGAAAAAATAAGGTTAATGTAAAAGAGACCAAATATTTTAAAATCAAATAATACAATTCTAAAATATGATATATAACCGTACGAAGTATGTGTCTCGTCTCTCCTATATATCTCACTTCCTCTTCTCTTTTCTCTTCTGCTTCTAAAGCATTACTTCATCCTCCCTAAGGAGTGTCTGCGGTGTCTACATTGAAATGCATGATGAATTATGTGGCAATATAAGGGGACCATGAAAGATGACATGCATGAGATAATGATTGCAAATGTAGATCCGCGTGGCGAGTCAGGAGTTTTTGTTTGTTTACTAATGGCTTTGTCTTTCGACAGAAGGAGGGACATGCGAGGTGATTGCGGCACACAGGTGCTGTAACAAAAACAAGATTGAAGAGAGATCTCAGACAGTAAAGTGCTCCTGTTTACCAGGGAAAGTGGCAGGAACCACCAGGAATAAACCCTCCTGTGTTGACGGTAAGTGAAGAGATGGCAACCATGGATGAAAGACTTGAAGAAATAATTCATGCAAAAATTAAAATGCACTGAAAATTTATTCACCCTCAAGTCATCAAAGATGTAGGTGAAGATTTGTTTCTTTTTCAGGAACAGATTTGTAAAAATTTAGCGTTACATTACCTGCTCACTAATGGATCCTCTGCGGCGAATGGGTGCCGTCAGAATGAGAGTACAAACAGCTGATAAAAACACCACAATAATCCACAAGTGATCCAAACCACTCCGTGTCCATCAATTAACATCTTGTGAAGTGAAAAAGCTACATGCTTGTAATAAACAAGTCCATCAATATAAGAGGTTTTCCATCAATAAGTCCATTATCCATAAAATTGCATTTTCCAGTGGAAAAAGCAATCTTGTCTGAATCAGGATAGAAATATGCACAAATCAGGCCCGGCTTAGAAAGTAAAAACAATCCAAAACAGGTCTAAACAATGTATGTTTTGATGTGAGAGCACAAGAGAGGATGGACATTTTCACTGGAGGAAGAATTATTATAGATGAGGAACTTTATGGTTTAAAGTTAAAAAGCCTTAGTGATGGATTTGTTTATTGGATAAATGCAGCTTTTCCATTCTCAAAACGTTAATTAACGGACTGGCGTCATATAGATTATTCTGATGTTTTTATCAGCTGTTTGGACTTCACCAGATCTATTCCGACCAAGAACCAAACTGCTCTACGTCTTTGATGTCATTTGATTTACGTTGTCAGAAACGTAACAGCTGCTCGACTGTTTTGAACCATCTCAATGCAGCTTTGCACAGTGCAGCTGTGCTTCAACACACTCCAAAAGACTGTGCAGCTTTTTTAAGGTGTGGTATGTTTGAAGAAACTCTGTTCAGGGTCGCTCTTGCAGTGTCCCTGCCCTAGAAAAGCTCAGATCCTCAGGGCTTTTCATTATTAATGCTCTGTCCTTATGACAAACGAGCTGCTGTAAACTAACACTTCTGGGAGAACATCTCATTCGGAACGCACCCAGAGATAATCAAAGAACATTAACTTTGACTGAATCTCGCGGAGGAGCATCCAACCTTTTCCCCATGTCAAGCTCGTTAGCATATTCTATTCCTAAAGGTGAAGCGTGTCATTTTTCGGATATTAAAACACCTGAATGATCGGCTTGAAGGGATTCTAGCATCATTTACTCATCTTCATGCCATTCCAAACTTGTATGACGTTCTTTATTCTGTGGAAAGGAGATGTTAACAGAATGACAGCTTCAGTCACTGTTTGGAAGAAAGATGAATTTAAAGTGAACTGAGGCTGTATTTTATTAAGCGCAAGGGCATAAATCAAGGGTTAGCATTATGATTTTATAAAAAAATTACAAGACATAAAGTTCAGAAGCAGAGGTGTGTGTCTGGAAGGGTCTTTTTCCTGGTGTGTGTGTGTGTTTCTGTAGTTGATATTTTATCCAAAAAAAGAAAGAAAAAAAACGCATTGGTCTGTGCTCTGAAAAAAAGGCTTTATTTATTTAAAGCAACAGGGGGAAATACGCAGGCATTTGGTCCAAAGATGCCTTAAGTTACTTGGAACTTCATGTTGTTGTTGGTTTACTGGTAAAAAAAATACAATTTCTGCCAAGAAAGTAATGACAGAAAAGATTCTGGAAGCTTCATTGACATTTGTGAAGGAATATAATATAATGTTTTTATGATTTTGTAATGTTATGATATGCAATTTTAATTGAATTAAGTAATACATTTATTAAATCTATAGTTTTATTAATTTATTTTGGTCTTCCAGCAGTAACATGATCTGATTTAACAATAGTCTAAAGTATCTTGAAGCTCTAACCACATTTTTGAACAAAATTCTAAGTTATTTTTTTATAAAAAGAAATCATAATCTGTGAATAATCAGTTAAGGTACTTACTAATTATAATATTTTACATAAACTTAGTTAATTTTTTTAGCTTTTCAGAAGTACCGTAAGTGATTATTTGCGTTCATTTCTTTCTTTCATTATTTTTACATTTTGTCGCATTTTATGATCTCCGCTTCCTAGTCACTGTCACTGAGATGATTGTCATTAAACCCGATCCATGTTCTCAATCTCCTCTCATCACATTGATATTCTAGGATATGAGGCTGAAGGCTAACTCTCCCTCGCTGTCAAAAGAGTACATGACATCGAAGGCTACATGCTACGTTTGAGACTCTTTGTTTACTTTTTGGAGGATAAGAGACCTCAGTAAAGTGAATTTTTATCAAAAAACAGAGCTCTTGCCTGAGGTTATGTTTTCCATGGATTTTTTTATTGCTCTGTGTCCTTGGCTATTCTGAACTGGCAAAAACGGGAAAAACAGTGTTAGATTCACCTCAGCCAGTGCTGTGACTATTGTACATGCGTGCAAAGTCTATAAAGCATGACTGTTTGTTCACCCTTTAAAGATATCCATGGAGAAAGTGTTGAGCACAGACAAATCAAATTTTAATGCCCTGTTTGCAAAGAGACAACTACTGTTTGAGTGCTTTTGGGTTTTGCAATATTGATGTATGACTTAAGTTCACCCATTATCACGGACAAGGAGTAAGTCACAAACTTGCAATGTACTTGTCAGAATATTAATAACTCAAAAGTGCCTTATATTATATTTTCATGCCATGCTCTCTCCTTAAACGTTTGCTGTTGGATGTTAGATAGCATCAGGTGATGCATTAATGTATCATATTCTAACATATTCATACTGATGCAACGATAAGATGTTCTCAACCCCCCGAGCACCTGCTTCCTTAATGGTCTCTACTGTTTCTCCATCTGGTAATGATCATAAATTTCACAAAGTTGGAAAAGTGATAGTTTTACGAGGATGCTTCAGTTTCAAGCAACTGGAATTATTTAAAACCTTCCACTGTAATGGCAGTAAATTGACCTTCATCTCATATAAATACGGGATATAGATCATGTAATTCTTCATAAGATTTCCTAAGACTATGGGGTGAAGCAGTTGAATTGAATGAATTGGCATGGGATTTCATTTCAGAATAATACATTTCATAAAGTGCCACTCTGTGAAATGGCTGTGCTCCTACTGACCGCAGACATCCACCGAGGCCATTCAAGCACATTAGATTCAAGTCAATTTTATTTGTATAGCACTTTTCACAACATATTGTTTCAAAGCAGCTTTATAGAAAATTGTACCTTAAAGCCCCAATGAACAAGCCAAAGGCGACTGTGGCAAGAACAAAAATCCATAAAATGTTTAAGAGCAATGCTTCCTTGAGAGGAACCAGACCTTGCTGGAAGCCATCCTCCTCTGACAAAACACACATTATAATAAATGCGCATGACAAACATAGTCACACGTTATATGGAACGCTACGTGCTTTGTGTGTGCTATTATGGGTTCACTGAATACAGCTACTCACAATTGACTCCCACTGTACACTGTCATTTTTCATGTTCGACAGAAGAATTGCATTAATTGAATTTAGATCATTTAGAGTATAAATGCTAAAAATCTATCCTAAAGCGCTGCAGTCAGTTAATGAAGCATCCTCGGACAGGTAAATATTATACGTCAGATGGTCAAGGAGCAGTCGATTATGGAGAACGGAGCATTGCTTTGTTTTAAGTCGGATGCCAGCGAGAGTCTAACCCAATTATGATCTGCTCACAGCCTCCATAGTGATTGGGAAGTGGTGGTGTGAGATGGAGCCGTGTCTGGAGGGAGAGGAATGCAAGACTCTACCAGATAACTCGGGCTGGATGTGCTACTCCGGAAACAAAATCAAAACCACCAGGGTGAGATTTTATGCAACCAAAAGGATTTCTTTTGTTAGTTTAGTTATTTAACCCTTTGATTGGTGCAGCGTGTGATTGCATGATGGTAATGAGCGTGTGCCCCATCTGTTTTGTGTTTTTTTTTTGACTTAAATATTTTAAGAACAAATAAACAACCCTCCTACACTTGAATGACTGCCGGCAGGTGTGTTGGACACTGAAAGTGTTATAAAAATAAAAGAGCTGCATACTGCTGGATCTCACTAGAAATCCAATATTTATTAAAATAGCAGCGATTCGGTCATGTAACCTCTCTCAAGCAGAAAATCACACCCAAATAATCGTTTTAAATAAATGTAACCAATCACAGTGTTTCTTCAGGTAACCAATAAGGTCATTTCTATAAAAGCAGATGTGATTTTTTTTTTCTTACATTCCTTATTTTTATTTTTTTTTACAGAATACCCACCCTTACACATCCTTGTAGCAGATGTAATGTTACTGCAAGCTCATAATGGAGGAACTTTATGAAGGTTTTTACTATTCCTTCTTTTTTTCTGTCACAATTGTGATTCAGTCAAGGCACAAAATGACCGATAGAAAACAGACAAAGGAGTAGACACTGATACATTTGTGAACTTATAATAAATTCTGCTAATTCCAATCGAATTCTGTCTGTTTGATATGTTGCTGCAGCTTATTCAACCATTAAACACGTTCGCGATTGTTTTCGTATCACTCATCCAACTTTTATTTACTGTACTTTTTCAGGGAAACATTCAAGACGACAAGCTGAATTAAGTTTTCTCAACTCTAAACCAACAGACATGTGTTTAATGACTTGAAACGGAGTCCTCTGCTCATAAATCCATCTGTCTCTGACTAACACGGACACCAGACTTTCAATTTTTATGGCCGTTGAACACCGCGGGTTCTTTCGTTGTTTTGTTTTTGTTTGACATTTGTCAAATATTTGTTTCCTCTCAATGAGTCCTGGATAATTAAACTCGTATCCCTTTGTGTGGAGTGCACTCAAACCAACTATACCTTGCCTGAAATAATCTTCAACTGTATTATTCTTGGATGTTCCTATGTCTCCGGATGAACATATTAAATCTCCTACTGTATGTAGTGAAACTGGCTTCCTGTTCATGTGGATTTGCAGAAGGAGATTGATCCTCATCAAGCAAGTTTAATTAAAAGACACTCTGTGCATCGACTGTGAGTAAAACGCAGAGGAGCACGTGTACAAGGAATGACCGATCCAGTCCGGAAATGTTCCTCCCGTTTCCTGGAACGTTATATCAGATACAAAATGAATTCTGGTGGTGATAATAAAACCAAATAAGTCTTCAGCATGATTTCTGTAAAGCTGTAAAAAAAAAAAAATAGGTGATGGAAATGTTTTACATAAATAAAATTAATTCAAAAGAGGTGAGAATGATGTTACAAATGTATTTGACTTACAATAAACTGTAATTTAATGTGAACGTAATGAGTGGGAAGGTGCAAAGCAACAGTCTTGTTTACATATTCTTGTCTGCCTTTCTGTTGGTTGGATGCTGTTTTTATTATTATTTTTGGGCTTCAGTAATATTTTGACAAATTGAGCCATCAAGGCTTAACTGAAGTGTTCTGAGAATTTACATGTTTAATGAAAAACTAATAGACCGTCACTTTGGCTGCAGCAATATTTAAAAGTTCTGGATTTATTACTGGGGTTAATGAAGCCTGATTGAAATATGCTGGCGCATGCACATATAAAATACCGTGACATTTAAATATTCTGAATCAAATTCATTTTCCGTTGTTCGAATACTCCTTCATTAAATGGTACAAGACCTGTTAAGACCAGTCTGCATGTTGGGGGATCTGAATGGACCCCAGGAAAGCGGGCTGAGGGTCTCTGAATGTGTGAGCAGGCAGTCCACACTGAAGGACACAGTGGAAATTCTGACACCCGCTGGGACATTTACCTGTCGTTTACATTCAGAAATAGTCCTCTCTGCTCGAAGCAGCTGAGGGCCAGCGCACGCACTCACTCTGAATATGTAGCTCCAGCATTTTAAGCAGGGAGCCGTGAACATAAGAGCCTCCGTGTTGCTGTCGGCATGCAGAAAGAAGGCTCTAACTACAGGCTGAGTGAATACAGATCACTACATTTACAGTCCTCCGCATGGGACAGCAGAGGATGAACTTTAGCCCTCACCTTCAGTGGAGCTTTAGTGGAATTTCAAACAGTTGACTACAGAATATCAGAGTGGAAAAATGAATACCAGGATATCTTAAGCAAATATCAGCATTATCAGCTGGGCTTTTGCTAGTATGGTTTTTGCTAAATCGAAAAGGTTCTTCTGAGTTTTTGAAAAGATGAAGAGGAATCGCTGTATTATTTTTAAGGAACATAAATGAAAGGAATAAACTGATCAAATTCCGGTCTCCGGCATCATTATGCATTAGTTTCCGTGCTCGGATTTGATTGGCGAGGCAGTTTTCCAAGAGTGCTGTTGCAGCCCAGCAGCTCTGGGACTTTTCGCTGTTTGTATCGCGCCACTTGTTTGTGTTTGCATGTTCAAAACTGTCTGTGCATTAATAATGAGGATGTCACAGTGTTTCCTTCCGCAGTTCGCGCTGCATTTGAGAGAGGGGGGACTCACTGAATGACCCTTACAACCAATTTGTTCAAAAACGGATTCATTCAGAAGCATCACAAGTGACTAAATCATTATTTCGAGTGATTCATTAAAAACAAGTGACTCATTAAATCATTTGACTAAACAAGTTTGATCGAAAGAACTGATTCAAAAAAAGAAAAGGCTGCGTCTGAAATTGCATACTATAATGAGCAGGTGCTTCTTTAGGATAAGTCCTCTCACTGCCGTGAGACCTGAGCATCGGTTGCATTGCTTTACTGCCATTTACAACTACTTCTCCATGGCCTCATGGGATAGTAAAGTGTTCATCAGATGCAAACTTTACTGAAAAATTGTTTTGTTTTGTTTAAGAAATAAAGATACTGATCTTTTCAAATACTGCACTTTGGCCTACTATATTCTAGGGATGTGTGTATATTTACATGTAGCCATTGTCTTTATGTGAGAATCATTTAACCTGGTCTAATGGTACCTTGGTGCACTTTAATACATGTCTGCTAGCAGTTGCCAAGTTTCCAAAAGAAATGAACTCCACAAAGGAAGTAAAACTCTGACACCTTTTATTCCTTTTCACTCAAATGAAAAGTAATAAAGTGTCATTTTTGCACAATTACTTGAGAAATATCATGTATTTTACACTGGGATGTAACCACGATTTGACAAAACAGTTCAAATCAGCACAAAAAGAAGTTGAAATGACAAGGTTGCATCAAAGAATGTGTTTCTGTATTAGTTTTCAATTTGTTAACACTGTGGGGTAGCTTTAGGTTGTAGGGGAATATTTCCAACACGACAGAGCATTAACTTTTAGCAACAGTTCACATTTGAATTCTGAAACATCCCAATACATACTTATATTAACATAATCAAAATGTGGCAGGTACTAAACCTGTGTTTTAGCGCCACTCGGTGGACATTTCTCTTTGAAAATGCGTTGAAACGTGCAGTAAGGCACGAAAACATTGCGTGAAAAAAGTGCACAGAGGTACATATCTTTATGACACGATTTAACCAGTATTTCAACCAGTTTGTCTGAAAATGATGATTAATTTAGGAGCTAGACATGTTCCTGCTGTAATGAGTGAGTCACTATATTGTTTACTCGACTGATTTGTTCGAAAGCACTCATTCAGGGACACCATTGCTAGAAAATGATTCTCCTTTGACTGATTTTTATATATTCGTTGGCAGAGCAAGTAACTGACAATACAGCGTCTAATATGAATGAATATGAATGAATCACAGCCCTTCTGCCTGTGTCATATTGCTTCATTATAAAACACCTACCAATTTATCAGATTTCTATCTACTAAAACTGGACATTTTGTCACATCATTTAGCCGTTAAAAAAATCATAACTCTCAAACAAACAGTTCCTTTTGTAATTTAAGCAAATGTAAATGGGTAGTTGACAACATGTCCATGGATCTTTTGAATCGGTGCCATAATTTTACAACTGAAAGTGTATATCTGGGTCACCATTTTTTTTAAAACTAATCACAGTTTTATCACATTTTTGCTTTTATAAGTTAATGTAAATTGGTTAAATATAGTTCAGTCTGTCAGTAACATGAGCTCACAAAAAGAGCATGCATAATAATTATAACAGGAAAAATTATTACAACAGAAAAAAGCTGTTAAAGTAGTGTTTCATGTCAATTACCCTTTCACATATTTCCCACTATTTCTACCATGTCTTTTTACCGCTTCCATACTCCACTACTTCTTTATTTTTTGGAAAGGCAAAGGTATTCATATGCACGGTGAGTTTTCAGAAAAAACATGCAACATCACACATGCTGATGGTTGCTTGTTGAGCTCTTTGAGGTCCAGCAAATGAGGCTATTAAGAATTCAAAGCAGCTTCTGATACAATGAAGCCGCTGGAGCTTTGAAGGATAAAAGCAGTGATGTCCTCCTCACTGCCACAGAGTTAACTGCACTGATATTTGCTCAGAGAGACAATTCTAGGTCTGGAAAGTCTGAAACGCTCCTGTGAGGCTCTCTGTCTGCTCTGCAAGTCTCAATGTCATTACAAAAAGTCATTTATATAACACTTTAAAAGGACGGCAAATGAGATTGCAAATTGGATCCTTTTGAAAATAACTAACTGGCATTTTTTTCTAGATTCAAAAGAAATACAGAAAGCACTAACTGAAGTTCTCATGTATGACGTGTAATAATTGATCTTAGAAATTATAGTTTGCCAATAGAGAAAACAATGTTATGAATAGAGGGCTCGTACATTTGCTGGAAACAATGTTTATTACAAACATGTATATTTTCACTTCATTGAAGGAGTCGCGTGGATTATTATCAGCTCTTGTTCTGATGGCACCCATTCACTTCAGTACGTCCATTGGTGATGTAATGCCAAATTTCTCTAAATCTGTTCAGATTAAGAAACAAACTCACCATCTTGGATTTCCTAAGGGTGGGTAAATTTACACACTTTCATTTTTGGATGAACTATTATTAATAACATAATGTTAGCTACAGTATCTGCTTCATTGTTGTGTTTAATTGCAGCATGAACGCCGATCACAACACAAGCTCCTCTGTTTTCGTTGGTATAAAAGCCCCACTTTTTGACTTTAATTTAACCTGACGTCAGGAGCTTCTTACACAACCCTGCTCTCAATCACAATTATTAATGACCAGCAGAGAGTCAGGAGCTGTCAACACGCGTGCCGTTTGGAAATGTGCATGCATTACAGCGTTAAAACTTCCCCGGAATCACTACCTCTGAGTCTTTCCAAATCGAGTAATGGGGGAAACTGAATAATTCAAAGAAATGCAGGGATTTCTAAATCTGAAACATATTTAAGTCATGCACAAAAGCTGAACCAACCAACCAACCTGTTTAAATCTCACAGCTGTCTGAGTTGGTTTTTAAAAATGCCAGCCGTCATTATCCTTTTAATCATGGTTCCTGACGATCAGAACAGCACGGGCTGTGGTGATAGACTATGCGAACCCAAGATTCGCTCTCACCTTTCATTTTCACCTTCTCGCGTCACTTAATTCACAGCCTCCTCTCACACCAAGTTACAAAAACAAGACAGGTATCTCTCAATTGCGAACATACACACACCAAAACGCTTGATCAGAAGGAGCAGCCAAAAAAAGGAAATCACCCAAAAGCATCCTAGACAGCTCATTATAGAGTCTGAGAAGTTCTTCAGGAAAAACAAAACTAGTTAAAGCATGCACACTTTTAAGGTAATAGTGAAATAAACAAACAAACAAACAAACACTGAGGTTAGAACACCCTTAGCCTTTTTTAATAAGGTTCATTTCTTTATTTTATTTATTATTTTTTTTGTGCATGTGGCTCAGTTATTGTTGTAATTATTGGGTCAAGTAACCAACAGTGCTGTAGAAAAATCATGAAAATGTACTGTATATATGGCTGGAAAAAAAAAAACTAAAATAATAAGCACACCCCAACTCTATTCAAAGCCACAGGCAAAAGCACATTGCCTCACAATGACATCCCAGCAGATGTGAAGCAAAACAAGCCTATGATGAATGAAAATGATACACCAATCGGTTTTGCCTATGTTGCTCCATACAGTAATAAGAGTGGGTTTTATTATTAATGTGTATCTAAAACATACTAAAAAGAATACGTTTGTGGACTTTGACTCAATCCATGTAGGGAAACGTGGATCTGTCTTTCTAAATCACACAAAAAGACACATCCCAAAACAGATGGAGCGCATCATTGCTCAGTTACGTATGCCAAGCACCTGTACAGTTAACTCATTTCCATTGACTGCACGATTCTCAAATGAGAAGTTCTCCAAACCTCTAAATATGTGTGAACTACATTCAGTTTGCAATTAAAAAAAATTGCAATTTAGTTTGTAATTGTACTCAGCCTCAGGTTACGCAAGATGCACATGAATTTGAGTTTTCACCTGAGAAGATGTGGAGAAATTTAGGAGAAAAAAAAAGAAAAAAAGTTCCATTTTCACCAACAAAAATGAGTGTGACCACCCTTTGCATTTAAAACAGCTTTTGTCCTCGTTACACTTGCACACAGTTTTTCAAGTAGCTTTGCAGGTATATGTTTCTTTAAATGTCTTGAAGACGTTACCGCAGGGTTTTTTTTTGTGTAATTCCAGACAGACAGGATAATGGTGCAATCAGATGTCTGTGTGGATCTCACTGGATTATTACAATTAATGGCAAGAGGATATCTGGATATGACAACTGATGTTTCCTATCTGTCACATACAGCAAAAAAGAGAAATAAAACGCTTTTTTGAAAAACCTTTTTTGTTGTTGCTGTTGGTGATAAAAACGGCCTAAGACTATTTAGATCTATTCATGTGTGTATATATCATTTTTTTATAATGATTTGAATTTTTTTAAGTATTTAAGGGACCAATGGTACATTTTCTTTTAAAGGGAGAGTTCAAGCAAAGTATCAATACTGTCATCATTTGTTCATTCTAAATATTTTTTTTTTTCCATTCAGCAAAAAATCATGCATTTTGGCATTTTGATTGTATGGAAAAGAGCAGCTTGGATCTCCTTTTGCGTTTGATGGTAGAAAGTCGATCATACAAGTAGGGAACGACGAACAGTTTATATCTATCTCTTTTAAACAGCACACAGATGTGACATGACATGTTCCTCTCCTCTGTCCCCCTGCGAGTATGACGCAAGTAAGGATTTTTGGTCATTATCTGACCGATGAACACGCATTTTGGACATGTTTTACCTCAACATCCATTCCCCGCTAATTTTCTCCTCCAAAGAGACAGATCCACCTGAGCCTGGTAATGGTAGATTGTGGGTCTAAAATAGTTCATAATTTGAATTTTTTATTTCCCACAGAGCCAAACAATTTTCTCTGTCTTCCTCCGCTCACTGCTGGATGTAATAAGATGCTGGCATAGCATGTTGGCATGAGCTCCTCATTTCCTTATTTTAAAGTATGCGAACAATGGCACATCGAGTTATTCAGCTGCACTCTTATTATTAACAACGCCACACATACAGAAGAGCGTGAATGTAAAACTCAAGCACCCCACCATTAAGTTCATTATGGACGTCAACATAGTTTAAATTCAAGCAGGTACACTTACATCCACTGTCCTCGGTTCTTCTAAAACACTACAGGAGAAAGCTGGCCCTCCCCAGGGGACTGATGCCAGGCACGGCATGCATAAGTAATGACCTGTTTTCTGAATCTCCACACAGAACAATTACTCTCTCCAGGAGAGTTCTGTGTCATTAAAATTGAAATGTGTTTATTTTGAAATGCATTCAAATTCATCTTCCCTCTTGCCACTTAAACTGTCAGGTATAATTTTATGGGCACTGCAGTGCGAAAAGGTGAAAAAATACCCACATTGCTCATGGTTAAATAACGATACAGAGAGGCACCTCAATAATGAATGTTTATTCATTAACACTTTATTCAAAAAAAAAAAAAAAAAAATCTCTGAGTTTTACATTCAGATCCACCAAATTAATTCCGCGAATTGTCATGTGTCTTAATGAGCCTCGCGATAAATCATTCAAAACAGTCAGCGGTGACCCTGGTGTGAATTAATAACAGACTGGAACCTGCAGTGATCCCCGACATGTGTTTGTGTAAGCAAACTAATGCATAATTTAACTGTTTTTACAGTCATGATTTGAAGCTGAGCCCCCTACTTCCCCAAACCCTGGGAAAAAAAAAGGAATCAAAATTTTAATAAACTCTAATATGATAATGACCTACAACTCAGGAACACATGGGCTCCAGCATAGTCTGGTTCTCCATCTGTCTTTCTCACATATCCAGATAAACACACACACTCTCACACTCCTCTGTTCTATTTCCATATCAAACAGGGCTTGTTTTGCTCCAAACTTCCATGTTTACTTGCCTCCACTTGCAGGTGGTGTGTCAAGTCAGTCAGATGAAAATGAAGAGACAGGCAGTGAGTTTGTGTGCGTGTGTGTGTGTGTGTGTGTGTGTGCGCGAGTGTTGGAAGCTTTATCTTAATATTTGTCTAAATCAGAACCCTAGAAGAAGTTTTGCTGTGCAAAAACAACATTAGAGTTAACTTGGTTACAATCTGGGAAACAAAAGATTTTCGTATTGTGATGCAACAAAACATACCTGTGATTTACTAAGATATTTAAAATCATAGTACTCTCAAAACTACAATTTATTACTCTTGTGTCCTTCAACACCTGTATGACTTTTTTTTCCCTCTGTGAAGCACAAAAGATGATATTTTGTAAAACATATTGTATTGCTATTTAAAAATTTGGGGTAAGTAGCAGTGTTTTTGAAAAAAAGTTGCATGCTCACCCAAAAATACAACTGTGTAATTGTGAAATATTATTACAATTTATAATAACCGTTTTCTATCTGGATATGAATAAAAGTGCAATTTATTCCTGTGAGTTTTTTTAGCATCATTACTCTAGTCACATGATCACTATATTACGCTGACTTGCTACTCAAACATTTATTATTATTATTTTCAATGTTAAAAACAGTTGCTGTTTAATATTTTAGGTAGAAGATTTTTTACAATTCTGAACAAATAAGGTTACAAAACAGCATTTATTTGAACTAGAAATATTTTATGAAGCCAATGCCTTTCGTTTTAACTCTTTTCACAGTCTTAGTTCACAGGTCGCATGTTTCTGCTCGAGTGTGCATTTTTGTTGACATTTGCAGGTCTGATTTTAAAATATGCTCGTGTGAAATTATGAGTTGTCATCACATGTCCACAGAAGTGTTGCTTTACCGTGTGACCTAAGCGGGGAAGAAGAGCGAAGAAGCACTTGAGATGATATTCCGTGTGCCACATAGAGTTAGCAATGAATAAATAGATGAAAACTGATGCATTTAAAGTCTAAACAAGCATCGCTGCTGGGACAATCAGCCCAAAACATCTGCCGATAAAGCTCTGACACGCGTGTGGTCTCTGTCAGACCGCTGACTATAGTACTAAGACGGGACTCTCTCCACAGACCAGGCCTTACAACTCACCTTGGTAGTTTTGATTTTGTTCCCAGAGCTGCAGGACCAGCCGGTGAGGTCAGGCAACACTTTACACTCTTCACCATTTAGACACGGCTCCATTTGACACCACCACTTCATCCGGACGATAGATGCTGAAAGGGAACGAAAAAGAAAAGTGAAAGACAGGAACAAGGTCCATGAAGAAATTATACACACGCATATAAATATGTACCTTCAAACGACTGTTCACATGAATCGCATAAAAAGAATAGTTTTGTTTACATAATATATGCGTGTATTGTGTATATTATGTAAATACACATACAGCATACATGTTGAAAATATTTACATATATTAATTGATATGATATATAATTTTATATATATATATATATATATATATATATATATATATATATATATATAATATACACATATTAAGTATAACAAAAACTTATTTTGCATGAGATTCATCATGAATAATCATTTGACAGCACATATTTATACAAGCATTTTCATTTAAATGCGATTAATTATATATCAATTAGAAAAATGAAATGAAAAAAATTACATAAATATTATGTAAAAACATTAATATAGTCAAATATTATTCTTTATTTAAAGAGAGAGAGACATAAAACTAGCATGCTGCTTGCCAGAGACAACTGTCCAGAATTTAGCAGTCATTATAAGTTATAAGCCTATATAGGTTTTCCACAAAAGACCAATCAGAAATCTAGTATTCCGGAGATCAGTGTGCAAAGAAGTATTGAATTGAAAACACTGTGTTCTGTTAAATTTTCGCAAGTTTTCACCTGCTCAGAGGAATACAAAAAAAGGCCGTATCATCACGCCCACATGAACTCACTGCCCACCTCTCAGATGCACACAAACCCACACTCAAGCCCACACAGAAAGAAGAACATAAATGCTAAATTACACAAAAATACACGAGCCACGGCTGATTAATGATCTGCGCTAACAAAACCACATGACAGAACAGCGTATGCCGGGTTCTGGACGCGCTCACGCCATGGGTCCCTTAACCTGGAAGACCTGCGCTGGTCATTCAGCTTCATCATAAGGACAGCGCTGGTCTGAAAAGTCACGCTAGTCTTTTCAGAAGGATATTCAGGGACAGATCCACACAGTCAGCAGCTTCTATTGTAAAAAAAAAAGGTAATATCCTGCTTAACACAATGCATGTGCACCCCGGGCACAAGAATATAGTAATGCTATAGAAGATATGAGAAAATGTATGAAAGTGAGTGGACGTGGTATTACATCGGGATTTTTCTTTCAAAACTTTTTTCTTGACATTTTATCTAAGAATGAATTATAAAGACTTCGAATCGAATTCTACGTGATCATTTTCCCAATCTAAATCCAGGTACTAGAGTATCGTGAGTGCAAAAAGCCAGTATATTGGGTATATTATTAATGACGAATATCATTTATATGAATGAATTTTATTAATAAAAATATCATAATTACTTATCTGCCAATTTTGAACCTTTACATATATGCCGATATTCAATTGTAAAAGCTCATCATCTAATAGCTACTTCAAGTTAATATTTAAAAATAGTAATAATTTAACAACATCGTTAAAAGTAAATTTAAATATCAATTTTCATACTTGACATTATAATGCTGTGATGACTAAACAGATTTATAATTTTCATTTATTTAGGCAAAATACTACAGAATTTTAATATTGACATTTTATTGGTTTGTTAACAATAATTTATTGTAACAGAATATAGATACCTCCAACAAACAAAAAAAAACACAGTTTGTTGCAGTAAATCTCCAAAAATGTCTGCTGATTGAAAAGTCAGCAAACTGGCAGAGCAGGATTAGATTCACACCTCGAAGCCTGGGCTAAATTTAAGTGGAGTGACAGCTCGAGAAAGCCACTGTTTTATGTTGCTGGAGTTTTAAAATCAAATAAAGCCCTGAAGTCCAACCTGTTTCTGAAACTGAAATAGAGCCATCAAATGCAGCCAGGGTTATTAATATAAACAAAACCTGGACCTGAAACTTTCATTTATATTAATTAATTCAGATAAATTGCTTTTTTAAAAAAGAGTTCTAAAAGCTTTATGGATCGATTTATTGAAGTAAAATGTTAAATGCTACCAAAAAGGTAAATAATTTCTAAAATTAAACAAAAACTGCTACAGAATGTTAACGATACTAAAACACCACTGACTGCAGCTGATGCTATCGTACAAGTATTTAAGTGTTTGTTTTGACAGTTATATATCGTATTGATACATATTGGTGTAGAACACAAAAAAATCATATAAAAAGCTGTGACCGAGGACATACCATCTACACATGAAGGTTGGGCATGGGTGGTCCCAGCGACCTGTCCTGGGAGACAGGAGCACTTGACCGTCTGAGACCTCTCCTCTATTTTATTCTTATTACAGCATCGATGAGCTGCCACCACCTCACAGGTTCCCGGCTTAACTTCAGACCGACCTTAGATTGACAGAAAGACAATCATATTGTGTGCATCCTGAAATACAAAATCGTGAAAAAGGTAAGGCAGTATTATTTCTAGCATTCTGGCGCCCTCGTGTGGACACGCACAGCACTACAACTCGCCTACACTGAGCTCTGACATCCAGTAATTAACAAAAAGACATGCAAAATTAACTAAATGTTTGCTAGTGTCTGAGCTTTGGTTCATTTGTCACAGAGCGATGGAATATATGAAGAGTTCCTTTGCAAAAACACATAACTCATGATTCTCATACTCGTGTTTATTCATTGTGTGTGCCAGTTAATCTCAAACTGCAGTTGGGTTATTTTGATTAGGTTAATACCTCACGGCCAATTGACTGAACGAGCTGTTATGGGTGGCAAATGGATCTTTAGCTGTCATTAGCAGCGGTCTGACTGTGCTCCCAGAGGGGCCGTATACCTGTGTGTCCAGTGTGTTTAATTAGACCTGAGGGGAAAGACAAAAGGGGGAGAGATGCTGCAGTGGCTTAGCTCACCGGTTTGGCCTCGAGAGCTTTGGTTGCTGCTGGACACTGACTGAGAGCACAGGAGCCACACACACACAAGCAGAAGAGCCCCTGCTTTCCGCTTTACTTTATTCCTGCAGACAAGCTCCACACACGTTTCTCTTTCGCAAGACATGCTTGCATTTTCCTGCAAGAAAAAAGAAGCAGTGCATTCGGTCTGGATCACTATTTTACAACTTTTTTTTTAGCAACGCATGCATCTCATCTTATTACAAAAGCCTAGTTCTGTAGCAATTTTTTTTTTTATTAACCACAGTAATTGCTCGGCCTCGAACTGGTTTATCTTAAAAGGATAGCTGAATTTAGTAGGACTCCTCACTTAATGTTCTGTCCTCTGCGAGCCATCAAACGCAAAAGAATGTCTGAGGTTCAACTGCGTCATCCTTGGTTTCATCTTTATCATATGCGATGCCTAGAAAGAAACAAAAATGAGGGGGAAATAAAATACTGTTGGCGACTGGTGTCAGTACTACGGTCAAGTCCCCAGAGTTGATCTGATCTGCCACCCTGCGGTGACTAGTGAGCTCAGAGGTCACTGCTCTCATCTCAGACTGTCTTTAAACACAAGCTTTTGTATAGTACCTGACCCGACTGATCCCCCCGCTTTTCCAGCTCGCCCAGGAAAGATGATAACAGAAATTCTGTCAGCATAACATAGCTAATGTTCAAGATGTCCACGCATTAACTAACTTCCAAAGATCTGTCAAGCCTGTTTAGATCCAGCTGCTCACCAGCTCATCATGACTACGTCCAACTAACAGGAGGTGAAACTAACATGTAAACAAAAACATACACATAGAAAACAGATACTTAACGATAGACTAATCGGGTTTAGTTTTAAATTCTCCCTTTCCACCCTAAATATTAAATAATATCAAGTAATAAGCTTACAATCTATTTTTGATAAGTTAGCCTGTTGCAAATTTCAGGTTAAAAGGAGAAACGAATACAAACAAATACAGGAAACAACGTATAAAATCTGCTGCTCAAATCATACTAATGCACACACAGGACCTGACTCCTAAAAGAATAAAACTGTGATAAAATGCGACAGCATTAGTCGATTCGTGTCAATCCTCACTGGTTTTTATATGACTATATAAAAATAATTAAAATAGATAACGCATGCTCTAACGCGATACCTGCCCGCAGTTTTTAATCGTTGGTAACTAATCTTTGCAAGTTCTTGTCATGCGCACAAAAAAAATATGAGCATGCTTTTGTAAACTAAGAGAAAATAGAGTGGATTCAAGCCGCTCCTTTGTAAAAGTCAAGTTTAGAATCGTCTTACCTGTGTTTCTTGAGGAAAACGCGCGCCTCCTCTTCATGCAAGTTCTACTTCAGCACTGGTTGACTGGAAAACGCTTCCTGCATGCGTCAGTATTAAACTTAATCAAGAGACCATCTGTTCATTCAGATCTTCTCTATTACTACTCTAAAGGCGATTATTTGTGTTAGTGAAGCGGGAGACACGGATATAGCACGAGCTCATGACAGGAAGAAACTATCGTGTTCATTCTAGAGCGCCGTATTAACGTTTCCATATAGGGTGCGATTTACCTGGAGTCCGGTTAAAAGGGCGTTTTAGATATTCAAAACTGTGGATAAAATTGTGATTATGAAAAAAAAATATCTGTTTATTTTTAAGTACGTGTAAATAAATGTTTAAGTACAGAATATCTGCTAAATTTAACCTATTATACATTTAAATAAAAATTAAAGACTGTTCAGAATTAAGAAAGAGCCACTAAATGGTTGAATTTTTATTTGTCAGGAACATCAGCATCTGTCACGTCTGTGTCTTCATAATCAGAGCTTCTTCTCTCACCATTTCCTAGTGTCCTTCACATGCCTCGCTGTGTTTCAGTGACCCTCACTGGACTCAATGTCTTTGCAGTGAGTGATGATCCTCACCGGCCCCAGAGTTTTGCAGTTACCCTCATTTCGCCCCAGTGTCTTCTGGTGGCCCTCACTGACCTTACTGTCTTACGGTGACCCTCATTGTCTCCAGTGTCTTCAGGTGGCCCTAACTGGCCCCAGTGTCTTGCACTGTCCCTCACTGGCCCAAGTGTTATTCTTCCTCAGGCTG
Organism: Puntigrus tetrazona; assembly: GCF_018831695.1. Lineage (NCBI taxonomy): Eukaryota > Metazoa > Chordata > Actinopteri > Cypriniformes > Cyprinidae > Puntigrus > Puntigrus tetrazona. The sequence continues at coordinate 11,162,673 of NC_056721.1, read as the reverse complement.
ATTGTTGTTTCCTTCTGTACATCCTTCAGTTTCCTTCAGTAGAAAAAATTATTTGCATCTTTAACTTGCACAGCATAGCATGCATGAGAAGGGTTATTTGTAGCAGGTGTACATTTCAATACCTAAGAATGCATAACCAGGAAACATTTATTATAGCGTTACATGTGCACCAAGACAAATTTACAATTTGTTATTGAACAGTAAAGCAAATATGTTGATACATTTTTAAATGTTCTAAACCATTTTGAAGCTCTTTATTGGACAGTCAGTGTTACAGTAAACTGCTGTGTGCATATCGCATACTTACAACTCCCATTTCCATGAAAGCATAGTTTTTTTGTTCTTTCATCCCTGTGGAGAGCCGTCAACCAAGCCGAGGAGACTCCGAAGCCATGTGTCAAAAACAGAAATGGTTCAAACACGGGAGTCAGTACAGAGTCAAAACAGAGGGGAGAAAGCCAGAAGGGAGTCAAAAACAAAATTCCAACAAATCGCCAAAATTCCCAGAGAATTCTAGTAAAGAACTCCTCGTCATGATGTAGAATGTTCTTAATACAGTTCAGATGAGTTTGACTAAGTTACATTACTAAATGTGCAGATATTAACATTTAAAACAGGAATTAGAATAAAATTAAGCACATTTTATTGTACTGCGATGCAAATAAAGTGTTTTCAGAGTGAATACAGCTACATATTGAAGTTTCCTCATGTGTTCAGACTGAAAAAAAAACTAATTAGAACATTTAAATTAGAAAAAAAAATTATTTGCCCATAAATGTTAAATAACAGCAAAGAATTTATTATAGCTCAAATTAATTTACAATCCTCTGCGTAAACAATATGTACAAACATTAACTTAAACATTTTACAAGAGAAATAAAATTAAAATGGTAACACTTTACACTAAGGTTCTATTTGTTATCATCGGTTAACTATAGTTTTCAAACTAACAACAATAAAACACTAGCCCCTGGTTTCACAGACAAGGCTTAAGCCTAGTTACTAGACTAAATGTAAATCTGAGCTGTTTCATGCACTGACTGATCTTACAACATGTCAGTGCCTTTGTTTTGCCTTACGATGCACACCATGTTTCATGTTTATGAAAATTACTTAAATATCCTAATTAAACTATGGCCTAATCCTGGTTTAGGCTAAGCCCCATCCAAGAAACCGACTAAACGCTTTATTTTTTAGCATTATTAAAATCAAGCTGTCTGCTAATATCAACATTAGCTAAACTAACACAAAATAACAATGAATAGCTTTCAGTATTTTTATTAACTAAGGTCAATAAATACCGTAATGAATATGTGGCTCATTTATAGTAAAAGCATCAGCTGATGTTAAACTAACGAGACCTTACTGTAAAGTGCTACATAATAAAAAATGCAACACAGGATTACCAGAGACCTGTACTACAAAACTATTTAAAGGCTTTTAATACAGGATTGTTTTTTCATTGTTCATTATACATAAAAAACACACAAAGAACACTTATACAGCATAAGAGATCATTATGAACATAGAGTTAAAGATACAGGATGAGGGACTTCACTGCATGTCCGAAACATGCTGATTGGTCAAATACATGTTTGTTACCTGTGACTGGGATTAACTTGTACTAGACTAAGTTAGTTGTGCAGTGTTTGCTACTATTCCACCGTTACTATTCCTAATCCACCTTTGTAGTCCTTAATTCTAACTAGTTTAATTTGCTTTGTGGTACAGGTCTCATCATCCTTGCATAATAATCCTAAAATTGCCTGGACTGTTGGTTGTTAAAACGACAACATCCCTAATAAATTATGCGTTACAAATTAATAAGAAAGCAATACACGATGAAAGGAAATACAGACAAAATGCGGAGTTGTTTGAAATATGCTGCAAATAAGCTGTTGCAGGTGAATTTGAGGAACCCCTTCCATGAAATTAATTTTGCACTTGTTTAATGCTGCATGTTTCTGACGTGAAGTTGAGCTTGAAGAGGACAGTCTGAGGTGTGGTGACATCAGCAACAGCTAACTCCTGTCCATCAGCCAATCCCAGCTCTTCAACACACAAACAAATCATAACATTTAAAAATCAAGTTTATAAAGACGATAATGCTGTCAATTGAATTGATAATGCTGGAATCTTGGACATTTCTCACAGTTGAAACCAATTCACCTTTCAAAGTTTTGCAGAGATTGGGTCTTGTTCTTTCTTCAATTGAGGCGATGGTCTGAAGGAAACAAATAAAAATGTATAGTTAAGCAACACAATAAACATCAGAATCTAATCATACTGACACGGTCTTACCTGCAGGTAGAGTGTTTTATTTTTGCCTTCAAGTGTTGCAGTGATAGCTGGGGACTTCATTTGACTAAAAACAGTTCATTACCAGCAGATTAGTATTTATATCATTTGCATCAAGAGAGTGTTACCGGAAACTGTACACTTACAGAGAAGCATTCTCAGTCAGATACTCCAGCACCTCTTGCAGTTTAGCAGACGGTGGGAACTGTAGTTTTTGAGGAACCTGGCTACATGCTGTACAGTTGTCCTGTCAATCATATCAGGAAATACCACAACAGCTGGGATCATTTCATATCTTTCATTACTTTACGTAAGCTGAATCTTTGTAAAGAGACCTTAAATGAAAGTTTGCAACTTGTGTAACCGAGAGAAGACTGAAAAGGTCATCTTTACCTTTCGCTCTGCTTCAAAAGAATATGTATACAATCCATCCACATCATTAAAAACCAGATAGTTATTCAATGGGATATATGCGCTAAAAGAAAACAGACACAAAACAAATTAAGGTCTGAATTAGGTGACCTGTACGTTTAAAAAAAATTAATTTAGGCTTGGTTCGTAATATCTAAACACTTTTTTTTTTTTACTGGCCAAGAAATAAACTTGAAGTGTCAAAATGTTAAAGATAGAATCAAAACATATAGATGATTCACCTTGTAGCAATTTTAAAAACTTCTGTGGCACAAGCAGCTGAAAATGGGGGGGGGGAAAGGATTAAAACTACATAAATGAACAATTAAAATTAAACTAATGTAGAAAAATAGCCGTTTGCTCTCAGGTTGGATTCATACCAGCGATGACTGCATTTGTGGATGCAACAGCAGGGATGATTCGCTTAACCACACCTGAATGAAAAGCATGAACATCTTAGAATCACTGTCCATAAGAAAGCACTCTTGAAGTTTCTCAGATGCGTCGGCCCAGCCCGCTTTACCTTGAGTGAGTCTGTAGGTGACACCGGTGATATTAAATTCAGCGGCTCTCTTTAAAGACTCCTGGAAGACCCACTGAACGTGCTCTGGGTTATCACCATCCAGACCAACAGCATCTGCAGACACAAAACAGACATTTCAACGCATCATAATATAAGGAGTAATATTAAAAAAACAAAAAAAAAACACACACACACATGGTAACTGTCTGCTGTGTGTCAGCGGCAGTGTGAATGCAGATTTGAATGTTCAGGTAAGCCTTTTTAAAAGGTTTATTAGACCGCTCTAGTGCAACTATATCAGTATTTATCAAAGCATGCACACTTTTGGACTAAAAGCTCTAATATTAGGATGCTGTTCAGTGTAGCATGCTTTTATTCTATTTAAAGTTCGTTTAGATCAACACGTTTTCATTTATTTAACTTTCACGTCCACCCAACCCGTTTATATTAAGAAGATGGAAGTACCATGAGTATGGTCCCTTTTTTTAAGAAATCACGTGGTGGGAGTAAAAAGGTAAGGAGGCCGAGGCGGACTGCCGTCTCTTTTTAAGGATAGGTCTTATGCATTTGTCAATCATCCCACTTGCTAGATGGGGAATGAACCCAGCACTCTGATTGGTCGAACTCCTCTTTCATTGCTGTTGCTTGATTTAAGTACTGTGCGTGAGCAACTGCACCGGGAGAGTCAGAGCTAGCGGGGCTAATCCATAGCTTTTTTTTACGTTTTTTCCATATGATCCTGTTCTGTACGCAGGAGCTGATGGCAGAGGGCAGTGGGTATTTGTGGTAGTCACTCTGGATATTGTGACAGACTGTATATAGCTTACACACCTCCAAAAGGTTTGTCTTTGGGCCACTGCAGCACTCTCACATACTCTATGCAGTGCTCTGGTAGCCGTGGCATTGAAGCAATAGTGCACATTGGGAAAGTGATCTGAAGAGAACACAGACAAAAGCAGAAAGTCACTTCATCTCAGCAATACGAGTGATATGCAATTGTGTGGTCACAGCAAGCCCTTCGTTTACGGTAATGAACGGCATTAACAGCATACGAGGGTGAGACTACAGTACTTGTGGTGGGTAAAGCTCCAGTGTGCAGTCTACACAGGCTGTCATTCCTGGCAGGATGACTCTGGCATTCCCTTTAAAGCCCTCTGTCCCTCCATCGATCAGAGGAACGATAGAACTGGGATCCAAAACTCCATCTTCATAAGAGAGCAGGGACAACTGCAGAGAAACCACACCAGCTACAGTTACATAAAAACAGGTCCGTCAGCGCTTATACAGGAGCTGCTGTGACAGACATTATATGACGGTTACTACAATACTGCATTTTCTTTTCACAACCACAGACTAATTAGCTATGAGCGTTGCCTTAAGTAAAAGAAAATGCACAAAGAAAAAAAGAATTTGCAATGAAATTTCATTGGAAAAAGACAAATTACTAAGTTTAGGTTACTTTACAACTGCAAAACTATCTTACAGATAATTTTAGTAATGTTACAAGTGCTTTTACAGCATTATGCAAAAGCCTTTGGGTTTAGAGCTGCTGGCTGCACATAATTCATCTTATTACAAAGGTTTAAGTACTTAAGATATTTTAATTGAATTTATTTTAAGTAAATAAAACAAAAAATTCAGGGTAAAAATGAAAAATAATACTTTTGTAAATACGAATGTCATGGAAATAACACGACTTTGTGAATTCTTTGCCAAACTACTTTGTGAAAAGTAGTTTTAAAGTGCTGGTAGTTTCAACGTATTATTTAAAAAAAAACTTTACAAATCAGTTTTCAAAGTTAAATGCATTTTGATGTATCAGAACTGACCAGCATCCCATTGATCCAGCGCCTGGCAATGATTGAGTCCAGCCCACAAACAATAATATGAAACTCTACAGGGCAAAGAAGAAATATTCATAGATCAGATCAGAGACTCTTTAAACACTTCACAGAATGGTTTGAGATATAATAAAAATAATCTGTACTCACGTCTATAAAACAACGCATCAAAATCCTGAATTTTTTTAAAATGTCTGAAATCAAATTAAGCAAAAAGTGATTTGTTTCATTGGCTGAAATGTTAAGTATTTGTTTTCAGCACAAATCAGAAAGCCTCAGCATTGCTTAAAGGATACGGTACAACATTACAACCAGGAACACGCTGGTTTATAAACTCAGCTGCCACATCTGCTTTAGGTCGTCCAACATCTTTGGACCTTAAAGAAGTCAGGCATAAACAAAATGAAATAATGTAGATGGCACAAAATGTGGATATTCGTATTAAAATGCACATATTTGTACCTAAAGAGGAACTGTCTGTTGAGGTTGGAGACATCAATGATGTCCATATCCACAACATGAATATGCCGAAAACCTGACAGCGCCTTAAAAAAAAAATATCATCAACAAATTTTAAAAAAATCAGGGACTGGATTAAAAAAAATATAGAGACCAGGTTACCAGGTTTTTCAGTAGTTCACAGCCAAGACCCCCAGCTCCAATGACCAGGATTTTGCATGTTTCCAACAGAAACTGTAACGTCTTTGAGGAAACATGTACAAATATAAAGACTTAATAAAACTAATTAAATAACACTAAAAAGTAAGCAAAATTGTCCAGTTTCGTCTCACCTCCTCACTAGGTTCAAAGTCCGGGTGCGTGAAGGGGCCAGTTCTCTCCAGGAACTTCTGCACATGACTCCAGCGGCCATCCCAGTCAGCTACACTGCAACCTTCAACTGCCATGCTAGCAGACAACAGAATGAAAAGACACCAAAACATACTTAAGATGCACGTAACAAGCACCAGAACTTAAAACAGTAGTATTACCTGCGCTGAACAACGCGTCGTTTTAATTGTAAAGCAGGTGTTTCAAAATGCAGAGGTTTCTGAACACTGCTATTTATGTCCTGTTTATACAGTATTCTTACTCGCACACCACAGTAGATAATAAAAAACTAGTTTACAGGAATGGCACTTGACATGGTTATATTACATACCGAAAATAACGCAAGCAACAATGTTTGAGAAAATCACAGTTAAAGCTAAAGACGATAATAAATAATATTGATAATAATAAACTGATAATGACAGTTCTGTCTGAACACAACCCAGATCTAATTCCGACCATCAGCCTTAATTATAGCCTACAGCTACAGTCATGTTCAATTTCATTAGCTGCCTTGAATGTTATTAACAAGCCTAGCACAGTAACCCTCCTATATCATTTGCGCTACAAATAGCTCTCCCTCCACAAATTAACATCCGATTAATCGCTTAAACTTTCTCCGCTTTGTTTACACGTCAAATAAATGACAGGGTTTTGCAGTCCCTATGCTGAGCAATCCTCAAACCTGCAGCCAGCTCTTAGCATTTCATCACTAACTTCTCAGTCAGCGCCGCTATTCTCCTTCTTTTCTTCTCCCTAGAAAGACGAAATGAGAGAAGGTTAAAACAAGCTGGCACACGACCACATATCCGCGGAATAAAGCAGTAACGAGCTCGTCTGTGCTCGTTGTTCATTCTGCGGCACTCACGGCTCTTCTCCATCCGCCATACTTTCAGCGTCCCATTCCTACCCATCATGCTTTGCGGCGGCGAATCTGTCAGCGTCCAAGTCAAAACGCTTACCTCCTCCATTATTATGACTAACTGTCGCCACTTGGAGGCCAAACGACATTTAATTTGACAGAAATTGTTTTGTTTTTTTTCTTCTTTGCAGATTTGAGCATGTGCTGGAGTCATGAAGTTCATACAGTTGCATATTAAATGTCATTGTTATCTAAATAAATAAAATGTATGCAGAGCACACAACTAAATAGACTAACTAAACAATGACCTTTCTTTATAGTTTTTTGTTTGTTTGTTTGTTCTTACCTTGTCATAGGCCCAGATTTTTCCAAAAACTAGTTAATGAAATGGTTCAACCCGTAAAACTATGATAATCGTAATATGTGAAAATGTTAGCCATTTATATTAGCCGATACTAAAAATGGAAAAATATTTTACTGAAATATTGAACTGACAAATTACAACTAATTTTACAATAGGCTATACGTACTGTTTTTTTATATTTTTGATTGTTATATTTATGATTGTTCGGTCATTTTTGATAGTCTTATGACCAATAAAGTAATTTTTGTTTCAAGCAAAGACCAAAGGGACAAAAGAAGAGATGAATATATAATGCACTCTTATGGTAACAAACATTAGTTATATATTGTTGATAAACAGTGAACTCTGATATATTACATCTTATGATTGCTGTATTGTATGTAGTGTGTTAGACGAAAAGATTATGTTTGAGCTTCAAACCGAGAAACATTCATTAGAAATGTTATAATAGCAATAAGACAGTCTAAAGTAGAAATGCTTGTTTATCTGAGATCCTGTCATTACGCAGATATGCTTCATTTTAACTCATTCTTCCTCTTCCCACAGAACGTCAAAGCTAATTAATACCCAATAAACAAGCCCATTAGAATGGTTAAAACTAGAACCAGCAAAGGCCTTTATTATCCCATTCCTTTATTACATTTTAATAACATAATAATAGCACACTTCGTACCTTTTTTTAAACCAATATTTATTTCTCATCTTGTGGCTGATGTTTAGCATGAACATGCATGGCCGTGCTAATAAAGAAGAGCACCAGAAAGAAATAAGATCATGCCACGTTGACGCTGTTTGTGTTTTAATAGCACAGCTGATGAAAATGAAAGTCATGTGCCTTTGAAATAAAACAACTCCTACACACACCTGTTGCCTCCTGCCACTGCAACACAAAACATGCCTCTGTTTGATTAGAGTCAACCCCCTTTAAATTATAAGTGTCTTCTGCTCTGGTGATACTGGAAACACCCCTGAAACTTCAGCATGCTTATTACACTGATTCAATGAGTCTAGCTAGAGTAATAACATTATCTAAATAAACCGGATTGGGAAATAGTTAAAATGATCTAATCAACCGATTAACCGTCTTTCTGGTTGTGAACGAGTGGGTAGTAAAGGACTGTTGCCGAGTGCGGTCATCCAATCCTGGTTTGCGGGCATCTTGCGTTCTTCAGACTCCCATCCCACTTTTACTCATAAAAGAATCCTGGCAGGCAGGCCAGGCAGTAGCTAATTAGTTAGCTACTATTCGACAGCAGGCTTAACCAGGTCAATCCGGCCTGTGGATACTTCAACATTTCCTAGCCGCACAGACCAACGTGGTGTGCGAACACACGCGCTAGATCGCACGCGATTTGCGCGTCTTTAGTGCAGTTCGCCTCGCATTCGGAGAGTTTTCGCGCAGCTCCGCGCTACAGAAAGCGCTTTCCCGGCAGCGGGGGGGACACCTGGGCTTCAGCCGCAGCAGCCGAGCGCCTTTCGCACACACTCGCGGTTTGGGATCGCACGAGTCTCTCAGTCTGCGTGCAGGATGGCGAGACCTTCGAGGTAAGCGCGTTTTGCCCGTCTCCCGCTTCGCAGCAAGCGCGGGCTCGCACACGACGCGAGTCTCTCCATGTTTGCTAAATGCTAAGTGGCTAACCAGCGTTTTTCCAGCGCGTGTTTACACCGCGACCCGAAACGGCCCAAATCGCGGGTAAACACGCGGGTTTCCCTCTCTTCCGAAACGTGCGGGTTTATTTTAATCGAAAACGTGGCCGCATCGGTTTATACGCGCCCCCCTGACGTGCCTGTGCTAACCCCGAGCAGCCAGCGTCAAATAAAAAAAGCGGGATAGTAGTTCACGCTGGCGGCTAATTGATTTTATACAAAAACAACCAGCTAGCCGTAGCCGCCAGAAGAATTAAACACCCGCTTTGCGGTTGTCTGGCGATTTAGCGAAAACGTGCTGAAAACGTACTGCGGTGGAAGTTTCACGTGTTTTCCACAGTTAGCCCCGTGAGCATTAGTGTTAGTTTAGCGGCGTGCGTTTGAGCAGCAGCGCAGCGTCAAACTCCACCAGCGCAATGCGCGCCATTACTTCAACACACACACACACACACACACACACACGGGGCTCGAGACGTTTCTCGTGCAAACTTGTTTTTAATTAACGCACTTCGGGCCCGCATCTGGTTTCAGCCAGAAACGAAGGGCCCTCGGTAGGCGATCAATGAACGTGTTTACGCTTGGCGATTGTTTAAGCGCGCCCGTGTTTGATAAGAGCCAGCGAGCTCAAGTGACGTTAACACTGGCAACATGTTGTTTCTCATCTGTCAGACCGTGTTTTTGGTTTAACGGGGATTGTTGGTCTCGTCGGTGTGATTTATGGATCGAGGAGGTCCTGTGGGCAGTGAATCTAAACTGACCCGCAGGGCCCGTAGTTCAATGCCCCTATCCGAGCACAGAGTCCCTCCCCGCACTGCTGCTGTTGACATGGCAATTAACCTACTCCAACATGGCACCCCTGTCTCCTCTGCCCCTCCAGTCAAGCCACACAGCTTTAAATAAGGAGTGACAGCTCTGTTGCTATATGGAGGATTATGCTATATCCAAGCATCTAAATGCAGCAAATCTGTGGCATAAAAATGCTCGCTTTGATCGAAGACCTCTGCCGTGAACTATTTTTTTAGTGTATAGATAATAAATGATTTATAAACACATTTTGCTGCACGCGTGTTTGTTATCTCGGGGGTTATTTACTGTTGCATTCTTGTTCTTTGTGCACAGGAATAAAAGGGTTGTTGACTATGCACAATTCCAAGAGTCTGACGATGCAGGTAAGCTCCTCTAATGCAAATATTTGTCCTGTTGCATACATTACTGTTGTGTCCCACTTTCCCACAGTCGGGAAATATTTAAGGAGATTTTAGAAATGTTTTACCCCAGGTTTTGAAAAAAAAACAAACCATGAAACTGCTTAAAATAAAGCGGCGCAAGTTTCTTTAAATAGCGAGACTGTGCTGCGTTAATAGTTTAGTAGGTTTAGTGTTTAATGTGCTTTGAACTTGTGCTGTTTTCTAACCTGAACCTCAACTGAATGACTCGATACAGATGAGGAATATGGAAAAGAGTCGGATCGGCCTGAGAAGACCTCTGTAAAACGCAGGTCAGCCTGTTTGAATAATGATGAAATTGTTAAATAATATGTAGCATCTCTGTAATAAATGATTGCTATTTTAATGAAGGCAAAAACGAACGCGAGTAGTGGTTGTAAAAGTGTGATGTTTCAGTTTAAGCACCGCTGTCTCATTTGCATGTGTTTATTTTTCGCAGTCCTCAAGTTGAAATGTTATTGATGAGTTGCATGCATATTAATTTCACTGTTTTATTTAAATTCATGTATCTTCTCTGAATCATTTTAAAAATAAATTCTTCTTTTGCAGTGATGATTCTCGAATCAAGGACCACAAGAGTAAGTCAAGTCTTATAATACTTTTTGGCCATTATTATATATTAGGGTTTAACATATTTAACAATATTTTTAAACTTTTTTTTTTTTTTAATTTAGTATTCTGACAAAACGCTTTTTCATTCCCGTGTTCTAGAGGATTTCAGTGATGACGACAATGACTATGGGGAGGATGAGGAAGAGGATGATGATGGTGGTGACAGTGATTTTGATGCTAAAGAGGCCAGCAGGGGGAGACAGGCGACAGCTAAACGGAAAAGGGCTGCAGGTATTACCAACATAAACACAGAATGACTGCTTCATTCATCACATAAAGCCATTCAGTCATTTGTCACCTTTGATGGTGTAAGCTGCTTTCTTGCACGTTAGACATTCAGCCTTGTAAATGTTGTAAATTAAATTCTAAATATATTATATAAAACATAAGCATGAAATAATGGCCTTTATTCTTCACATGGTCACCTAGGTTATTTTAGTGTTATTGAGATACTTTTATAATAAAAAAAAAAACATTTTTATGTTTGTTTTCATTTAGGTGAGTGAGTTTTTCTGGGCATATATATATATATATATATATATATATATATATATATATATATATATATATATATATATATATATATATATATATATATATATATATATATATATATTTTCAGCTTTAGTTTCATCATTTTTTCACAAAGTTAAGCTAGATGAAAATAAGAAATATTTGTTTGGCAACACACTGATATAAAAGGGTTTTCATATTGTAATATTCATATTTTTCCATATTTTCATTTCAAGTAAAACAATATATTTATTTTTTTAAAACAGTTAAGTAAATATTGTTATATAAATATAACAATTGTAAATATTGTTGTAAATTGTTTTGTTAATAAATTATTCAAAGAGTACACATTTATTCAAACAGTACAAATGTAAGAATATGGGAAAATATTATTTGTTTAACTAGTACTGTATAATGTTAAATTACAAAAAAGCAAACTTTACTGTCAGTGACTAACATCTTTCTATTAAACTCTATCTGTTGTAAATAATAGTTTAAATTTCGTGCTTTTCTTAATTTGCTCTTTATGCTCTTAAAATGCAATTTTGCAATGTCAACCTGCTCTTCTCTAATGTTTTATTCACTTTGTCAAAACCGCAGTAACATTTTAATGCCCGTGTTTGTGATTTGTTTATGCCTTTTGAATATTAATGCAGAGTTAATTAACCGTGCATCTGCTCTTTTGGTGCACAGATGACAGTGATGATGATGGTAAGGTTGTGAGGAAGAAGGGCCGACAGGTGCGTCAGGCTGCCACTAAAGCTGCATCCAAACAGAGGGAGATTCTTCTTGGGGATGGGGGAAGTGAGGATGAGGAGGGAGAGGAAGAGGAGGAGGAAGATGACAGTGACGTTTACACCGGTGGTACGTAGACTGCTGTGTTAAAGGAAAAATATCTGACACAGACGTTAGATACTTGATTCGATTCATGCTTCTCTGTTTTGCTCATAGAGGATTCAGGCAGTGATGAAGACTTCATGGTTGAGGATGACGACGATGACAGCGACTACGGCCGACCCAAACGGAGGAACTCCAAAGTGAGCAGGCGAAGCAAAGACAAGAAATCCCCTAAACCCAAGATAAGAGCTTCAGGTAAAGCCACCCATAATCCCTCCATCAGGAAAGTCTGCTGTAATACCTTCCTAATTAATCACTTCCTGCTCAAATTAATTAAGAACTAGATGCCTTTAACCGTCACAGTTACAGTAATCAAGTGGCTTATCTTCTCCCAGCGACCCGAGGGCCCAAGAAGAGGAGAGGAAAGCGTCAGACGAAGGTGAAGAGAGTCGTGAAGAAGGCCTCGCCTAAAGCCGAAGATGAAGATATCGAGAGCAACAAGGAGGAGGAGGAAGAGGACGAGGCGCAAGAGGAAGACAGAAAGGAGTCGCCCGCCCCCAAGAAGACGCAGGATGACGAAAGCGGCGCCGAAGGAGAGGAAAACAATGACAACGGGGAAAAGGAGGAGGAGAAGGAGAACGAGAACGAGAAAGAGGAAAAGGACGATGTTTCTGAGGAAGAAGCTCCATCAGGCGAAGACTGAGCTCTTTCGCTTGCTGGGGAACGCGTCGGTTATCTGTTTTTCTTAACGAGGAGCAGTAGGATTTATTTCCCACAATACTCAAAGAGTGTTTTGGATGTTTGTTATGTCTCTCAGCTTGTAAATACCATATCTCGAAAACGAAATCTGTAAAGTATCATCAGACCTATCCTAAATCCGTACGGTTTGGCCTAATCCCGATATGCGGTCTTTCGTATTAATATTTATCAATGTTTCAATTATAAGCATTGCCGAAACCATTTTGTTACAGTTGACCTTCAACGTGTAAACAAAGGACGAAGATGATTTGCCCAAAAGATAAATACAGATTATACTGCAGGCTCTGTAGTTTACTTTCGGGGCACCTGAAATTTTTTTTCCAGATGCATTTGAAAAGAACGCAACTGCTCGTTAATTCCCCAACCAACAATTTTTGTGACTCTTAATGTACATGATCTCATCCCAGCTGCGTTGACCGGTGAAAAAAACCCACAGGCTTGTAATGAACATATACGCTTGTCGTCATGAACTGCACTGGATTGTTGTGGCTGCAGTTCAGTCACGTGATTTCCTTGCTACATCAACTCTACGTTACATAGCTCTAGTACGCTACTTTCTCCCACTTTCCGTGCAGTTATTTCTTGATTCAGTCTAGTAAATCAGCTTTTTTCCGTCTGAGCATTTGAACTAAGATGACTTTTTCTATGGTTGTATTGAACCTCTTTCATGGTTGGCATGCTTTCATGTACGTGGTGCGAAGTATGTCGGTGGGCGGAGCCTCGGGCTCCGATGTAAACTTTCAGGATGAGTGATGTCAGAAGTGAGCTAGTGAAACCTTATTATTGACCTCTGTGATGCTTCATGTGTGCATTTTTTTAAGAATATTTGACGCTTATAGATGCCTTTTTAAATGAGCGGTCCGTTGAGCCGTTATAATGGTGAAAACGAGCTGAATTCAGTGCACACCATCCATAGCTTTCTCAGCAGCATATGACTATTTTTATTGCTTGTATCTCCATCCTAATCTGTAGCCTTTCAGTCTATATCATAATTTATCCAAAATAAATGTTTGTTTTAATTACGCTATTCTGATTTTTGTAAAATTTGTTTTACAAGGAAAAAATAAAATGTATCTTTAAAGAAATCTAGTAATTTTTGACCCGTTCTTTACTTTTTTCTTCTTTTTTTTTTACAGCATGAAATTTGTTAGACTGTAATGGATATGGTGCTTAAGTAGTTTTAGATTGAAAACGGACATCCAGATGTTTTCTTAAAGTGCTGGATGAATAAAATCGAAGCACAGCTCCTTCCAGAGTCCTTACAGGTTTGAGGAAGACCGGAGAAGATTGATCTCTGATGTGCAGCTGTTTTATCTTTGTACACTTCCTTAAGCTATGCTGGATACTTTCTTTTATAACCAATACTGTACATTCCAGAATGGCTGAATATAGTATCGCAAGTAGCTTGAGAGAAACACTGCGTTTAGTTTTACTCTTTTCTGTTTTCATGCAAGATGCGGAGATCTTTCTGGAGGAGTTCGGCTGAGCATGTTTTGCTTTTATACAAATAGAAAACAGCGTGGCTATGACCTCCAGCATTTCTGAGGGGATTTCTCAGCAGTGCACAGAAAATGCGGTTGTCACATTTAGTATTGTTCTGTGAATTTTTGTGGGTAAAATTGAGCTCAGTAGGAATTCATGCGATCTGTAATTTTGCACGAGAGCTCAAGATTAATGCTGATTTTGATTTTGTGTGTTCAAGTTGCTCATGCAGCTTCCTGTGCTTCATGCATTGTTACACTACTACTGACATTAGAAAACAGAAATTAACTTTTTGCTGAATTGTACCCAACATTTCACCAGTGTGACTTTAGGATGACAACCATTTTGGGACAGCTCACCCAAAAGCAAAACTTGAATCAATTACTCACACTCGTTCTGTTCCAAAAACAATTCCCATGACTTGTTGCCTTGTTTCAGTTTCGTTAAACCGGACATTTAAGGATTCATTTGTTACCACGTTGTACTAATTTGTTCCTTATTTTGAAATCAAAATGAGCGATCAAATTAATACAACTTGGCCACGATTTACTAAAAAGAACAAACGAGCAATAATACATGGCCATAATTAACTAAAATAATGTAATATTTCTCATCAGAGCGAGAGTGAGTTATCTCAATCATAATTAATAGGGCGCACATTTTCACAGTTCTTATGTTTGCAGAACAAGTGAAGTTTACAAAGCATGGTGATGACACCGTGGACAGTAATTTATTGCAAATTACTGTTTGCTTTAGTCATCAGTTTATTTTAATGTAAATACAGTATGTTATTTCATGAACTCCAGTCCAAGACCAGTTTAACCAAGAAAAAAGGTTTTAAATGTTTTTATGGGACATTTTAGGAATTTCTTTTTCAGGCGGGTGAATTATTAAATAACAGTTTAATCTGGTATTTTATTTAGTGTTTATGATCTTCAGTCTTGGGTAAAGTACAAAACCTTATACATTTTATGCTATGAATAACTTTATTCACCTCCTGTAATTAAACATTTCTCACATTTGTTTTCTGTTCCAACAATAATAATTTAAGTTAAGATAATCTGTGAGAAACTGAGCATCAAATAAACAAAGAGATACATATATACCAGTACCAAACTTAACAGAAGTACATAAAAAAACATATTGCATAAAGTTTCTGGTGTTATTGTTTGGTTTTGTTTGTTTGGTTTTTACACAGATATGATAATGAAAGCTCACTGACTGTACAGTTGCATTGTAAAGTAATTTAAGAAGGTTATGACCCATGAATAGTCTCATCCAGAGTCACATTTCATCGATTCAGTTTGTATTACAGCAACTTTCGGTTCTGGAGCTGCTTTCTCTGAAGCATGTGGAGCAGGAGCTGGTGGTGCTTCCTCGAGGGCTGCTTTTTTAGATGCTCCTGGATGATGAACACATTAAGACATAATGTTGTCCAGTTTACTCAAATATCACCAGTTCAGCAGTACATAAATGACCCCCATGTAAGTGTGAGGTTTGTACCTGTGAGATTTCTGTGGATGTGGTTGCACAGGATCACGCTGAGGAAGAAGATGAAACTGAGGCATCCGATGACCAAACCGCACACCAAAAAACTGTAAGTGCCTTTTTTCTGAATTAGCTAGAAGAAATTTGCTCAGGGTTATATACTTCCTTAGAAAATCCTAAGATCCTTAAAAGAGCCTTAAGAACTTACTGATCCAACCAACACCTGCAACGTCATCTCACCCATTCCAGCAGTTGTCACTAACACTGATGTGGCACATCCTGAAGAAAAAAGAAACACTGTTTGTATTTCACAGAATTGTGAGGACCATTGCAAGAATCTGAAGTCTAGTCTAATAAATATATTCAGCTCTCCTACAGCTTTTTTTCAGCTGCTTGTCTAAGTTTTCAATTTCATAAAACACTCTTTCCACCAACCAATCGAGGCTTTAAAATAGATTTATAAATTCACAACTACACATGCTTGATGGATTTATTTTCTTTTGTACTGCGTAATACTGTATTCACAAGCACAAATGCTTACAATCATGCTTTCGTGTTTACCATAGATTTTTCAACGTCTCTCTGCTATTTGTTACTTAAAAAATACTTAAATTTTACTTAAATTACTTTCAATCTTGCACCGAAATGTGCATAGGAGCTCATGAAAGAACAGCTTTAGGTTTTGAATAACTGTGTACATGTGATGTATCTAAAAATATGATATTATGGCAAAGTAAGATAAACGTCTGAGCTCTCTGCAAGAGATGCGAGGCATTTCTACACATCTCTTGTGTTCATGTGTACAGCTGGATGCACAATGGATTTGAGAAATTCATACTTTCATATGAAACAAGCTAAAACAATTATTTGTTTAAATATTATTTTATTTGAAAAAAATTCTAATAATTACAGTAAGTTATAATAAGTAATAATAAATGATTATAATATAGAATATAAGGACAATAGAAAGTTTAAGGTGTTCGCCATGAAAAAAAACATTGTGTGTAATTTACCGCGGTACTCCAGGATGTCCTCAGTGTAGGCCACTATGCAGGGGAAAACACTGCTTATGAAAAGCCCGAGCAAAGTCGTCCCCACAAACAGAAAAACTCTGTTTGTGTAGAGGATCAATAAAAGCACCAATGTTACAATCACACCAGCCTGAAGAGAGAGAGAAGAGAGAGGATTCACATTAACAATCCTAAATCATCAATTCAATAGCAATAGCTAATAACAACAGGGGAGCAGTATGAGAGCCAAAAATGTATTTGTGTGGATGCGTACTCTATAAACATCACTAATGAGCTATAGTGTATTACAGAGTTTGATGATAGTTTACCAGGTTGATGACGAGCAGATGCACAGATCTGAATCGGTATGACAGCGGGATGGAGACCAGTCGTCCAGCAGTGACAGCTGCCCAGAAGATACAGTTCAGGTATCCTGCCATTTTAGCGTGCAGAGACATGGGAGCTGAAACAGCGTACGTGTAAACAAAGCCGGCGTAGACCCCCTAAAATGAGGTTCAAGAGTCAATACTGACTTGCAGTTCTCAAAAAGGTACATGAAAATAATTGGTCTCATTGAGCTCACTCACCATAATGCCTTCCGTCATGAACAGGACCAAACCGCCCAAGATGTGGATGCCAAAAAACGTGACCGGTAACCCACGCAGGCTACCATTCATACAGCAGCTGAAGATGTTTCCATGTTCTCCATGATGGAAACCTATGGGGACCATAATAAAAAAAGTTAAACAAGTTGCACAAATGGTTTACATTATTTTCAGATAGTTTTCATCAGCCACACTACTGTTTAAAAGCTGTAAAATGCACAAACTGTATTAATCGGGAATTCATTAAACTAAGATCATTACAAAGAGACTGTGAAGATATTTTTCATGTTTGCAAAACATTTCTATTTTAAATTCTGCTTTTGAATTTTCTATTCATCAAAAATCCTAAGACAAAAGGTTAAATGGTTTCAACAAAATAATGATGCTGACACTTTAACATCACAGGAATAAATTACATTTTAAAATAGATTTAAGTAGAAAACTGGTTATTTTAAATTGTATTGATGTTTTTATTGTACTTTTGCTCAAATAAATGTAGCCTGTGATATGTTAAATTAAAGGGATAATTTACCCAAAATTTAAATTCTGTTATTTCTAGAGCTAGGAAAATTTCAGTTGTGTTGCTGTCTATATGGGTTCAGGGAGCTCTCTGATTTGATCAAAATATCTTAACTTGTTTCTGAGGTAAACGGAGGGTTTTATGGGTTTGGAACGACATGAGAGTAAATAACAGAATGGCTATACATTTAAAATAACAGTGAGCTATCCCTTTAACCTCTTAAAAGCAGAGACATTCTAGATATTTATTATGTCATTACATTGTTTAGAGCATTAAAAATAATGTGCAAAAGTGTTTTTTTAAATGATAAATGATTTAATCCATTATGCTATGTCCTTGGTTGAGGACATCAGGACTCAGTTTCTTAAAATGAAATGAAAAGACATGAATGAACATGCAAAAACAATTGAATTTTAAAATCTCCTATACTTTACTTTACTATACTTTACTATAATATACTATACTTTATATTACTCTCCTATAGTTTTCAAGATTTTCTTTTTTTTTTCAACTTTGTATGAAGATGATTCTCAACTTTATGACAGAATGATTCAATATACCAAATTAATTTCAGACATTTCGAAGACCAAAGAGTGGTCATGGAAACATCCAATCATTTGGTATCTCTGAAAAACCATGAATGTGCTTTGTACAGCACATCCAGATTTAAAACTGAGACATGTATAGACTCAGAGAAATTCACTAAAATATAATGTCCTCGTATGAGGACACAGGGTTTTAAGAGGTTAAGGCACACTGTGCACTTGTACCTGCATCATCTGGTTCAGATATCTCTGTGTCTTCTGGTGCTTTAGTCTCCATGGCCAGCTCATCTTTGTCCAGCAGTCGTGGTGTGCTATTTGGGCAGAATGGGAGCAGCTTCTCTTGGTACATCAGCACAAAAACCGCAATCGGCACAGGCAACTAGGAGAGAAAAACACTGGGATCTCACAGAGACCAAGACCTTCTGCACACCACACACAGGGCTATGCATCAGCTTACGTTAATGAGAGCCATGATCCAGAAGGCGTACGCCACGTAGGCCTTCTCCCCAACCGGCTCTGAGTGTGGGGAATCCTCAGCGAGGAATACTGGTGACCTGAAGCTGGATCTGAAGTGCTGAATTATCTCTGTGGCATTTTCTGTGCTATTACTGCCCAGGCAGTGCTCTGATATGAAAGGGTCTGCAATCAGGGGGCTCACCAGAGCACCGAGCCCAATGAAGAAGTGCAGTGCCTGGAAAGAGAGGGAAGACACGGACAGGACAGTGTTCATTAACAAAATAATTATGAGACAAATAAATAATACATTCCCCTCCCAAAAAGAAAATATTGCATAAAAGAAAAAAGGAAAATATGGCACTAATTATTTGCACTCTCATTAATATCAAGACATACAACCATATCACCTTAGTTTTCATTAAGTGTTTCTTTTATTTTCCATTACTGTTAAACATCACAATAAAATACTGTTTGCAAAGATTTTTAATTCATGTTACATTTACATATGCATTATATAAATGAGTATTATAATTATCATTAATTATAATTATTTTATAAGACTACCTATTTTGCATTACAGAAATGAATTCTTTGCTGCTTTATTTTTTAGTTAATATGTAAAGAGGATGAGGACACAAGGACATTTTTACTCAATTCTTTTTATTTATTTAAGGCCTTGTGAGATTTTAGATGTTCTTGCACTTCTTCATTACTTTTCACATCATTTAATCTGAATTAGTCAGATTAAATGATCTTGATCAATACATCTTGATCAATACATCTTGTTCCACCTCACAGGACCGTCACTGACTCATACTAACGTAACAAAGCCTGTAAAGAACCGAATGCAAGGACTAGCGCCTCTCTCCAGTGAGATAAATGAAGATGAATGTTTTCCCCACCTGCAGAAAGATAGCAGAGTCTTTCTTATAAATGGACACCAGTTGGATGTTTGCAATAGTATCGATGATGCCCATCGCCAGGCCTGACACTGCCATAGCAACCGCCAGCAACAGCACATTATAGCAAAGTGGGAGGATAGCAAGAACCACAGAGATGATGAGGGAGGAGAACAAGAGAGCGGCGAGGGCCCAGAACAACCTGAGGACACAAAGAACATCCTGAAAGCTTAATAATTACTTGTTATTTGTTAATTCTCCCTCTTTATTTCTCTTATTTTGTTTTAAAATATTGTAAATGCTACAGTTCAAGATCTATCTTACTTATGTGTTTTCATGTGCCTGACAGCTAGTCAAACAGTCAGCATAGTGCAGCACAATTATTATTAATATTATCATTTTTTACAATTTCTTTTAAATACACAATTTTTGCAGTGTTTGTTACAAAAGTGATTTATTCCGTTTTTATTTAGTCATTTTTATTTTTATTTGTTAATAATAATACTAATAATTATCATGAATTCTAATTATATAAAATGTTGAAACAAAAAAAAAAATTACATTTGAATTGAATTTTCCCAAACAGCGCAGATCTAGTCATTACGATTTTCTACCCAGTACTGCAAGGTGTCTATAAAATCCAGTAGACATATATCTTCAATGCGATTATAAGTTATAATGCGATATATAAGTTTTGCAAATAAACATGTAGGCTTTAGGTTTCAAAATCACAGCTCGAGGGTTTGTTTGAGAGTGTGTTCAGATCACATCTGTTGAGGATGTCAAGTTGCGGGGTGAAAGCTGACATGAAACATTGCAATACATCTGTGGTAAACTATAAAGCAGCAGTAATAAAAGGTCAACCAACATCTGAGATTCACAAGGCTAATCTTGAAAAAAGAAAAAGAGGGATAAAAAGTGCATGAACTCTCCGGGCAGGAGTGTAATGAACTCTGACGGCCTTAGACCGTGTCTGACATTAACTGAATATCTAAAGAGAAACCTAACGACAGCGTTTTCCAAACAGTGGAGTAATGGAGAGTTTATCTTGATGCAGATGTCCATCTCCAGTGCTCTCCTCATGCAGTTTCTCAGCAGAGACTCGCTGCTCTACTCACGTTTTGGTGAAAACACCTCCGATCGAGCTGCCGATGAGCAGGCACAACTGCTGGGAGAAGAACACCCAGGTGATCTCCTGTAACGTGGAGCCAGTCTGGCATTTCAGATCTAGGATCGTAGGCCCCAGAAAGGCTATGCTCAGTCCAAAGCTGAAGAACACACTCCAGTATGTCAGTGTATGTTGACAGTTCCTTCTGAAAAGTGTTAATATACGCTCCTCTATTAACATAGCGTTAAAAGTCTCCGACCTTTTCCACTCACAGCTGTAGCTCTTGGTCTGAATGTTTCTTTCTTTGGGTTTCAGATTATTTGCTTAGATGACAGATCGCAGAATAGATGATAATTTCCCGCTTTTATATTCCTTCACTCCTCCCACTTCAGGAACCTTTGTGCAATGCTTCGGAAGTTAATGCCTAAAAATCGCCTCTCCGCAGATCTCCTCGAAACTGTCAATGATTTTCAGTTCAACTGTCAATGATTTTGATTCTCATTGAGAGTCTTGGATCAGGATGGGACGATCTGAACACAACTGGACCATGTATATCACATCACAATGTTTTATGGGACATCATGTCTGCATGATCTCACAAAGAAAGAACTCCTAAAAGAACATTTACAACTCATTTCTAAAGGTTGCTTATAGATAGATACTATGTTGCTGGCTCTCCATGTCAGCATTAATTGGATTGTTGCATTGCTTACATCATTAATTGACATTTATTCTACAAAATAATTCATAGAGCCAATGGAGCAATCATTAGCTTTTTGAAAAGTATAACTATATTTATTTTACAATTCATACTTTACATTATACTTACATATTTACTACCTTTAGAAACATATTGAAATCATATTACAGTAAAAATTTACATTTGTCATCATTAACTCTTATGTCATTTCAAGGCTCTGTGCATTTCTTTATTCTGAAGAATACAAAAAAACCAAAACATTTTAAATATATTTTGTTTATTTTAAAACAGAATAAGAATAAAAATAAGAATCAGATTAAGCATATGTATACACATTAAAAGTTTGGGATTAGTAAGATTTAAAAAATTGTGATTATCAAGGCTGCGTTTATAGCATTTATTTAAAATATAAATCTCTTTACTTAAAGTCACTTTTTATCAATTTAATACATCCTTGCTGATTAAAAGTTTTCATTTCTTTTAAAAAAAGAAAGAATAAAAATCTGCTGAATTTTGAACAGTAGTATACATTTGTTAAAAATATATTCTACTTATTAACTTTTTCTTCATCAAAAAAGGTATCACAGGTTTCAAAAAACTACATTTATGTATTCACTCCCTAGGCTCCGGTGACCTACAGTTGAAAACTTTAACTTCTAGTATTTATTAACAGAGAAATTTAGTTTCTTGTACGCAGTGCTTCGTTATTCATGTCTTATTGTAACTATTGAAACTTTTGGGACTGGACTGAACGGCTTTGAGTTCTGCATTTGTGATTTACACTGTGATACACTGTATATTTTATAGCGAGAATATAGGGAAGCATTTATATTGGTGCAAAGCAAAACTCCTTAACTCTAAAGCTTTTAACTCAACGACCAGAATATGCTCTGCACCAAATCAAGCAAAGGCACAGCGACACAAAGTGTTCTCGAATCTGCATGTCCTGGTTGTCTTTCGGGACCCATTTGGGAGTTTGCAGGAACCCGACAGGCATATTTCACCTAGCAACAAAAGCCTTTCAGCGGCTGTCAACAGCTAAACCATGATCCACTGGTGCAGCTATTTTCAAACATTTACACTGGGCTCACACACACACACACGCATGCTGATTTTTCTTTATCAGGTCTGATTAGATAACAATAGCTAGTAATGCCATGAAACCAAACAGAGAGCGATCTGATTTAGGGAGCGTATAAAGCGGCAGTCTTAGATCTCAGAATAGAGGAAGCTGATGACAGGTGTGTGTTTTTATAATGGACACTGATTAACACATTTAAACACTTTCTCACTTCCTAAAGCTTACTCAAAGTGACTTATTGGAAGGTAATTGCAGACTACAACCTCAAATACGTCTGACATTCTGAATGAGGACATGTTAATTTTTAACGTAGCTATCATTCTGTGAATTGCAGGATGTACTTTGTGATTACAGAGATCTGAGGATAAGTAGTTATATTTATATCTCTCAGTATTCGGCCTTAGTCGTACGGCAGCATTAGAAGTAGGAGGCCTAATTTGTCTCATCAGCGTGACGCAGCTCTGAAGCATCGGAGACCAAAAGAAATTGATTGCAAAATGATTGTCTAACAGAGGCTGCAATTTGTCAAATCCATAATTATTATTAATGCATCGCCCTGTTGTAATCATATACCGCATATTTCATTTGCCTTGCAGTTTTGACATCAACTGCTGTACTAAAACACAACAGCTAATTCATTTATCCACATTTAGTGGTGGAAAACAGTTTAAAACAAGTCCTAAAGAATCTTTCTTTTGTATTTATCATCATATAACTATGTTACAATATCTCTTGAGCAAAAGAACATGCTATTGTTTTTCATGTTTCAACGCACAACACTTCCAGTTAATTATTATTCAGGCTTTTAGTCAATACCACATATGGCTATGATTATTTGAATATGCAAGAGCATTCGCTATAAGCACTGGTTAACCATTGTTGCGTTTTAATGACAGGATGAATTCTGAAAAGGTCACAAGATGTTAAAATTTTGCAAGCTGAGATGAAAAAGGAAACCCTGTTATATGTGGCACAAATGTGTGCGCTCTTTGCACTTGATTCATCTTGATCGGCTTAGCTGTATGGGATCCCGAATCACTGTATAGTTTTTTTTGGAATTGCTAAAACACATTTCTTGAAACCAATTTCCCAAAACACAAATTTAAATACATTTTGAATTATTGTGTGTTTAGGGTTTTGCGTCACAAGTTCATCATAAAACATTCTGTTTTAGTGAGATTCAGAGTTTTGTAAAAAAAAAAAAAAAAAAAAAAAAATGCATGAGATCTAAAAGCAGTGTCTAAACTGTCTGAACTGGTTTTGCAGAAAGAGTGATTCTTCAGACAAATTAGGCTATTAGGTTTAAATTAGGTTTAGGCTATATTTTGGTTTGGGGTTTAGTGTCTTAACTGTAATTTGTCTTAACAATTGGTCAAAATATTTGTTATATCTCCTTGTCTCCACTAGATGTCATAACACAGTGACGTCTAATCAATGAAGACGTGTGTGAAAGAAAGGAATTTTAGACAGTAACTGAACCTTTTGTTATTGCACATATATTTCATTAATATAATGTCATATTATTACTGTCAAAGGTATTTTAAAGTTTTAAAATAATTTCAAATCCGAAAAGGGAAAACAGAAAGATAATTAAGAAATATCCTATATAATAATCATAATAATGTTGAAACATTTGGGCAAAAATTGTTCATGGTGTTAAATAGTAACTGAGCAGTTGAATGGTAAAGATCATGAATATTACATTATGAGTATTGCAAATATTTAACCCCCCTCTCCCTCTCTCTCTATCACACACACACACGGGATATACGTCTCATGTTTAATGTTTTACTTTGTAAAATCTTTTAAGTTTGATTCCAGTTATATGATAGATTTACTGCAATAATATACTGAAATAATATTTAAGCATTACAAACAAACAAAAACTATTTTTTCTAACATCAGATTTAAATTGTATCTTATTTTACATTTAGGCGTACATTTTGAAATAGCATTGATATTATACTTATTATTATTTTATCCTATTTTAAATATAAAATATGTGCATTGCAAATATTATATTCACATACACGTATGTGTGTTACATTTGTACATTTAAAACGGTTAAATCTGTTAAATTTGATGTAGTTATATAACAGATTAAATGCACTCAATAATATATTTAAATATATGAAAAAATAAATAGCTCTTTTGCCTTTTAAATTTATAAATTCTCTTTGTAATTTAAAAAGGATATTTTAGATTCCAAATTTAGAAATATATCTGAAAAAAATTATACACACACACACACACACACACACACACACGCAACTCACAAACACCCAATCTCTTTTATTTAGTTCATCCAGACATGTCTGCTGATATTTGGTATGGGTGCCACGTCAGTGTTGTGCAGCTGGCATGACCCTCCTCCTCTGCCTGACATTTAGCAACACTTTCACTCCCAGCAAATGCACTAATGTGTACACACACGTAAACTGAGGATAATTAGAAATCTGTATACAGAATAATTGTTTGACTCTTCCACTGTGAATATTTAATTATTTCACACAGTGAATCTTTCCATCTCTCTCTCTCTCTCTCACACACACACACACACACACACACACACACACACAACTGCACACAGAAACTCTGTAATTAAAGCTGTACAGTTACAGCAGGGGTAGCATGGACCTGACATTATCCCAGTCTGGGGGATTTCCCAAAGGACAAGCTGACTTTACTAAACACTCAAAGGGTATCTCATGCTTGTTGGCATAAGCTTGATATTTTCTGGGATCCACTGCGACCAAAAACCACCATGAAGAGTGACACCTCCAAACCAAAAGTGCGGTTTAAGCGATAGCGCATCAACAGGAGTGCTGTTTCAGAGTCATTCCATCAGATAATGAAAGAAAAAAGCAATCAAGAAAACCAGAATGAATGCCTACTGGTGAAATGTTACTCTCAACCGAAGATATTTTCACCAAACGCTCTCCGGTGTACAATACAGGGCATAAAAAAAGCTTTCCCAAGGTTTTAAAGGCAATAAAATCGAAACAACATTTTCTAACATCCATCGCACAGACCTCAACCACAACAAATCAATCTATTCCACCTTGACACACCAAGGTAGACTATCTATCCCACCGCCTTGAGGCAGGAGCAGGACCATATCCTATGCTTTATCTGAAACCCAATTCCCCTCCTCCAAACAAGATAAATGAGAGGCATGAGATGGGGCTTCGGTGGGGCTGTTTGCAGGTTGGTTACAGGCGGACTGTTCTGTCATAATTAGAGCTCTATAGACTTCACTGTGCTGCTGCTCTGTGCATCTGACTGTGATTGAATGGAGCCGTGGAACACGGACGCATCTTTCACTTTGCACTCAATTATGGCTCTATCAAGGTTTAGCATGCACCCTTTTGCCTCAGTATCATGTTTTAGTAGCCTGAACTATTAGCACTGTGACTGCATAATGCTTCAGTATGCATCCTGGATCGTATAAACTATAAGCACTGTATGAAGGTTTAGTGTACAAATTAGCATTGCATCATACTTTTTTAATGCATCAGGGTGCTTTAAAATATCAAAAATATAAGCACTGTATCATACTTCAGTATATAAATTATAAGCACTATATCATGCTTTAGTATGCAAACATTTAGAAGTGTATTTTACTTCATTGTACCTTCTTTATGTGTAATGTGTATATTTATTATGTATATAGAAATAAACACACACATACAGCATGCATTTAAAAAAAATAATTACATGTATATACATTAATATATTTATATTATTATATTTTATATAAATATATTTTAAATATAAACAACATATTTTTCTTAAATATACACACGCATGTGTTTGCATTTATACATGCATAATAAATATACACATATATTATGTAAACAAATACTTTTATTTCGGATGTGATTAATCGTGACAGCACTAATAAGCAGTATATAATTATTTAGTATTCCAATTAGCATTGTGACATGTTTTAGTATACAGACCATTATCACCATCATGCTTTAGTATATGAACTATTAGCACTGTATCATGCTTTAGTATCAATCAGTAATAAGCTTTTATCAATTTACCATATAACCGTATGTATGCACTATGTATCGTGCTTAAGCATATAATTGAATATACATTATTTGAACTATATATTGCTGCGCAAACTATTGCATCATACTTTAGTAAACATTTCGCATTATATCACGCTTTAGTATGCACCCTTTACCATGATTTAGTATTCAAACTATTAGCACTATCATGCTGTAGTATACAAACTATTTACAACACATCATGCTTTCGTATGGAATTTGTTTTAAAATTAAAACACACTTTAATGTTCAAACTATTTTTAAGTATCATTCCTATTAGTATCACACTTTAGTATAGTTGATAAGTTCTGTCATGAAACTCTAGATGGCACAGTCCAGAGGGTTCTAACATTACATTATTAAACTGCACAGCTGATTGGATACTTTTCAAATGAGCAGCCAATGAGCTTGCTACTCAGCTTGGCGTTTCAGCAGGCTTCGGAAACCCGCCAGCTCCACCTATATTGATCTGCTATGGGATGATTTAATGCGTGTCATAATGCATAGCAGTTTTTTTCATAGGTTATATCTGCAGCAGCATTATTTCTTACATGCTCACAGCAGCATGTCTGTGGGTGTTTGCATTTGATACATGAAAATCATGAAAGGCATGCAAGGGGGAAAAATAAAGGTAAATCATCTTTGCTGTTCAGACAGCTGTTCAGACATACGGAAACCCTCTGTGGAGATCTGAGACAAAAGCAGGCTTCCTTGCACACAAGAGCAGGCCTGTGTGATGATCACAATGCTGAATACCATCTGAATACGAAGATTAAGAGGAAGATGCTCTGAAGGTTTCTGAGAGGTTTAGATTGTGCTAGCACACAGCCGTCTGGCTGAGAGAAGATAAGATGGCCATAATTCTGATGAGACGCCTCTCGTTTTTGGCATCCACAACAGCCACAATTTGTTCTGAGCCTTGCCTTTTAGGACCACATGAAAAACCCAGTCCTGCTGAACATCTCCAGCCAAAATGCCCCACAAAACCGTACTTGCTCACGCACAATCTAGCAAGCCTTTTGTAACAGATCTAAAGCATCCAGAAATGCAGCACAATGCTTTTTATATGCAAACAGGGTCACTTTAATGATCGTCATTTCCAAATAACCTTGAGCAGCGAGTCTATCGTAAAGCCATGACCAGATTACCAGCACCTCTGATGGATAATGAATAATTATAGCTCCAGGCCTGGTTAATTATTGACGGTTTTGATATGTGAGGTGAGTGTCAATGGATGGATATGAAAATCTACATGCTGCTTGATCTCATAGACTGTCTGGATGGGTGTTCTGGCCTGCTGATAAGTCTTTCATTACGACACCCTCTCGCCCCTGGAGCCTTCATCCTCCCCTGCTCCTCCTCCCCTCCCCCCGGCTGTGTCCTCGCTTAAAATAGAGCTACAAACAGACTGGACCTGACCAGACTGACAGCTGAGAAAGAGGGAGAGCAAGAGAAGAGAGGGAGAGAGGAGGGAAATTAACTCTCACTAGATAAGTGCACAAAGCATCACACGTCCTCCTGTACTTAAAGAGTTTAAGTCACGTGGATTTGAGGTCACTTATATGCTTTAGTTCACACCAAGAACAATAAAATAGTTCTAACAATGCATATAGCTATTGCCATCTGTGGCTTTAATTGCTCGAGATCTTTAAAATAGGTGGGTTTTGTCATTCATGAGATGGAGAAAATGATAGTTTTGAAAGTGATACCAACAATGTTGGGCTGTTTTTCATTATAGCTGTGGTGTGGACTTTGCTATTCTTTAAAAAAAACATTTAAAACACTGTATCTTTAGCATTATCATCCTTGATGTAAGGGCTTATTTTTATGAAATAGCAAATGCAATATATACAGGTTTTTTTTTTTATTCTGAAAATTCTTCATGCAATTAAATGCACTCAAGAATGAATGTCTTGCCCTAATAATATGGTTCCTGTGTCTGAAAAGCCTTACTTTGCTTCTATATACTAAGTGGAAAACAACATATGCAAAGAGACAGAATTCGTATTCAAAAAACAGTAAATGCACTTGAATGACTCACGTACTCATCTGATGAACACTTTACCATCCCATGAGGCCCCTGGAGAGTATTTGTGAATCACAGTCATGTGAAAGTGGCAACAATATAGTGTGAATTTCATTTATACTACTGATATTTATACTATATAGTACTTTTTAACGGTCACGATTAGGTTTGAACCCTGCAATTCTGTGAGAGCTCAATCCGTGTTTGTCAAGTTTTAAAGGACAGAAGATATTTTAAAGAATGATGATAATATGTCTGGAAAAATACTGTGAAAGTCAATGGCTGCCAGCAACTTTTTAGTTAAAGCATTGCTAAAATATCTTCTTTTGTGTTCAACAAAACAAAATTCTAACTGATTTATAGCATGTGGAAGGTAAATGAAGACAATGTTTGCATTTTTTGGCTGAAATATTTCATTAAAACCTTTGTTTTTTACAGATTATTTTATTTTTTAGGTTTATTTCTTCCATAATTTCATAGTTTAATTATTACATTGATGTTAAAGAGGTAATAAAGAGCTAATAAAGCAATAAAGTCATTCTTTTTTTTTTAATTAAATTACAGCCATAAGTCCTTGCAATAAATGTCATTATTTACTTACACTTATCTGTTCCAAACTTTCTTAATTCTTTTGAGGCAAGAAATCTGACTCATAAGAATGATTCATTCTCAAATCACTACAGCTTTCATAAACTTTTATGAAATCATAATGCAGAGCCAAGGCAGATGTCAATATTTTTCCATAAATAATGACTTAAATTTCCATCTTTTCTTCACACAAATATTTTATATATTTAGAAGACTGTAATACAGTACACAAGTCATTTATAATAACCAAACGTTTATGGTACGTTTATTACAGATATATTTAAAAAGAGATGTCATAACATTTAAAAAATCACTTTATGGATTCTATAAAAGAAAACATGAAAGTGAGTAATTAATGACATTTATGCACAAAGAAGCATATATTTTTTCTGTATTGTGATAACTAGGATAATTAAAGGATAATTATAGAAGAAAAAATGAAGGGTGGCACATTTCTTGTAAAAAAGAAATATGAGCGAGGATGAATTGTTCACAAAAAGATAACTGCATGTTAATAAGAAACTAGTTCACTATAAACTAGTTCATTGGTCACTATACTAAGCGCTACCAATAACACATTCAATGAATTTCCATTTCATGGAGACATTTTAGTGGTAACCTAAAATAGGCCAGTCATACCAACACATGCAAGTTTGAGAAGTTTGAAAGTCAGTCAACCCCAAGCAAGCAAGTCATTTCAGCTGAGAGATTTCGCAGTTAGTTTATTGTAAGAAACCTAACGTAGACCAAAAATGACAAGTAACCAAGTACAAAACTAGAGCAGAAAGGCACCACCAACCAAGCCTAACGGACCAGATCATGTGTAAAAGGATTTCCTTTCTCATTTCACTCCTCAGTCAACAACATGAGGCAGAGCGGCGAGAGAGGAGGAAAAAATGCAGGAAAGGTAACTCGCAAGATCGTCCTTGCCAGGAATTTGGCACACACAAATAAAGAATTACCTCCAAAAATTTGCGAACAAAAACGTCCACTTTTTTCTGCCTTGATGCACAGAAGCTGATATAACTGGCATTCAGTGACGCTCACATTCACACATTTTTTCCATGCATTACACTCAACCTTTTAAGGGTCATCAAAATTCAGAGCTTCGCATCAAAAAAGTTGTTGAACTTGATCGAACCGAGCGCAGAGCCCAGAGGCACGCGGCTCCTCGGGGGGAAGCGGCTGGTGAAGTTGAGAGAGCTGGAGGACTCACATGGCTAACCTCAGTGTACTCGCTCTCTCTCCTCACCTCAGCCCTGCTGCCAGCTCTCTAGCCAAGCGAGACAGATCACTCCCAGCGAACGCTAGTAGAGGGAAAATGGGAGAAAAACAAAGATCGGTGGTAACACAAGAGGGATTCGATGAATGGGATAAGACGCCGTTTTAAGATGGTGGGAGAGGAACTTTGAGATAAGAATTTCAGCACATACCTGTATCGTGTATCATGAGCAACAAAAAGGACAAAGGAATATATTACATTGCTGCTTGTTGCGTCACAGTTTTTGAACGAGGGGAGGTGGAAGGCTTTTGATATTTCAGAATGGACGCAGCATGAGACAATCCATTTCAGATTAGATGCAACAAGCCTGTTTTCCCTTCGCTGCCTTCCTCTCTTAGTAGGATAGCACTGCAAGTCTTAGGAAGACCCGGTGAATAGTAATGAACTAAGCTTGTGTGTCTATTTGACAGAGCAGAAGAAGGGGGAGAGGTGGGGGCTGTGCAGTGTGTGTGTGTGTGTGTGTGTGTGTGTGTGTGTGTGTGTGTGTTGCAGGGAGAGCTGTGAGAATAAGGCAGAGGGATGCAGAGGAGAATGGAGACAGCCTTCCCATTCCTCCACTCCTCCCCTCTCACTTCTGCTTTTCCCTGGCAGAGGGAAAGGAGTTCTGAAGATGTACTACTGAATTCTTATGTAATCTCATTTTTTTTGTCCTCTTTCCTTTCAGTTTCTTGACAGGGGTCTGCCAGGTTCCCGTGAAAAGCGGCACTGAGAGGAGAAGAGTTGTGAAGATGTACTACTGAATTCTTTGTGGTTTTCATTTTTTCGGCCGCTTTTCCACCAGTTTCTCAGTGAAGATATGCCGGATTTCTGTAAAAAGAGACATTTTCCGAGATTCTAGTTTGAAGAACGAAAGAAAAGACAAAATGAATTCACCTCAGGGAGGAAGAGCACCTTCACCGAGACCCTCACTGCTCTGTGTTCCTCTACCCACCTAAAGGGGCACCAGAAAAGAAAAGACCATGAAAGGAAACATCAAATTTGGTAAGAATGAAATTTGAAATTTATATATATATATATATATATATATATATATATATATATATATATATATATATATATATATATATATATAGAAATGTTATAGAAATATACTGCATCAGAATATATAGTTAATAACACTATTGATATTAAAATGTATGGAAAGATTGCAAGGCCTTTTTCACAACATTTGGTAACTTATTTCAAATTTAAATGTAGTAGTATGTACTATTTATTACATTTTCATATTGTGTTTTAATATTGTGTATATATATATATATATATGATTTAAGTATAGTATAACATAGCATTGCATATAGTGCATAAAGCATAATGTAGTATTTCATATATTTATTACTTATTTATTATACATTTTATTTAGAATTTTTTTTTGTCATAAACCATGTAACTCGGGTTGTATATCACAATACAGAAAAAAAATCTGTCGCTTCTTATGTCACATTGCGCTTTTAATGTGAAAAAATGTATCACTCACTTTCACGTTTCCTTTTGTGGAACCAAAAAAAAGTACTATAAAAGTGGTTCATATGACTTGTGTACTATACATTACAGTCTCACAAATGCATATAAAAATTAACATGCTGGTGTTGGTGTTGGCTATGCCTTGTTCTCAACAGTTGGGAGAACGATGGAGAATCTAACCCCCTTCCCCCCATCATGAAATGCCACCCGATCACTCTTGCTTTTACGTCCCACCCCTAGCCATAGATGTTGTGCCCTTGAACAGGGCACTTAACCCCAAATGGCTCTGGTGGGAACCCTCTGTCTGAATGCTGATAAACGTATTTGTGTTCTGACGAGAGAATTTGCCTAAATAGGGTTTCTGGTACTCCTTTCTGGAGCAGATCAACCGGTGGAGTATGAAGAGTGCAGCATCCAGTGTCTGTGTAAATCAAATAGCAGTTGTAGTGTTGAGAAGAGGGGGACACATACAATAGCTGTCCCCCTCCCTCTGTGTGCTCTCCATCTAAGAGGCAACGGCTCGATGCCAACACTGAAGCACAAGGACTTATTGAAGAAAGTGAAGAAAGAGGCTTGGTTAAAGACGGAGCCCGTTCTCACCCTTGTTTCATATTTTACTTGTTTTGTTTTTCTTCCCTGTTTCTTTTCATGTCACAGAAACACTGCGACCAAACCAATTCGATTTTTCAGGCTCTCTTGGTCTCATTTTTCGAACTTCTTTAAGCAGTCGGTTGCCCGTTCCCTCATTCTGGTGAGCTGCTCATTTGTTTAATATGTTTAATGTCTTAAGCGTCCTTCATTATGTCTTTTTAATATATACACAAACAACGAGTGTGCTTTATATCACATTAACAATTCCATTTGACCAAGCACTGTAATGTTTTTGTCTAATTAGCTTTCATGGGATGTGACTTCGATAGTGATTTGGCAGCGAGTCAGAGTTAACAGCCAATCAGAGAGATCGTAAGAGCCTCTAAACGGACTGTTTTGCTGTGTTGCACTGGCTTGGCATAATGATCATTAGCGACTGCGTCTGTTATAATGTGAGTAATTAGAGTTACGTCTAATGCATAAACCTGAAACACTTCATTTAACTCTGTGTTGTCTCGCTGGACTGAGCAAGACACAAATCTTTCCTTATCCCTTTCCTGAGGCTGAATTACAACGCATGTGAAACAAGCCTGTCAGATTACATTTGTCTTTATATTTCTGTCACACAGGTTTTACTTGACAACATTTTAATTGGCTAGGTTTGCTGCTTGATTAAATCTGTCACATACAAGATATAAAAACAGAGCCGTGATACTGTTGCTGCAGTTGTTACTGTTGCCATTAGCTATTCTATTTGAATTAGTGTCCCTGAATAAGCATCAGAAAGCGGGCGACAGCCTTGACTGCCAGAGACTTAATGAGCTCACACACGCACATTGTTGCTCATATCAGTCTAGGTATTGATTATGTGCTCGATATTCAAAATTTAAATCATACCACCACCCTAATGACCGGGAATCGCAACCTTTTAGGCTCTCATTTAGCTTTAACATCCTTGTTTGTAGTCTTTCTTCTTATTATTATTATATAGATAGATAGATAGATAGATAGATAGATAGATAGATAGATAGATAGATTTTTAACTGATTTTTAAAGACATTTTAGTAGCTTGCTTAAACTTATTTTATTTCAGTTAGTTGCCAAATTCTTGTATGACTTCTGTTTTTCATCTAATATTTAGGTTACTTTTTTTCAGAATACAGGCATTAATGAGAGTATTTTAATAGTTTTACTTTTAAAAAATAACATTTTAAATCATTTACAGCTGTTTTCACGCGTATTTTACCATCAACCTACATGCAGTAATTGCATTAATTAAAATGTCACCTAAAACTGCTGATATTATGCAAATTCCCGTTTTTTCTGTGGGAATGTGCATAGCTGAGTTCAAACATTCCCTCTTCACCCAATGTTATTAAACCGTATTTTCTGCAAAAGCAACTTATAGCTCACATGCTCTATATAATACGCTGTCCCTAATACAAAGAAAATTAGGGGATTTCTGAAGCTAAAATTCTCAACTGCTGGCTTATGTTCCTCCAGTTATCAATCTGTTCTAGTCTATTTGGAGAGACATGTTCAGCCCATCCAGAGAGGATTGTCTGTTCGAAGTGTAACGCTCAGATAATGAGGCAGGAAGATATGCAATGGCAGTATGTGAATATTGTTTGTGATGTGTTGTCATGAAACACATAGGTGTCTTTTTCCCATTCCGACCGCGCTGTGTTGTCAGAATACATTAGGCTATGAATATAAATGTTAATCAAATATTAATCAGCTCTGATACACAGCGGGATTGATGACATGTGTAGACTCTCTCTCTATAATCAGCTCTTTGCCAGATATTTATGAGGATGAATGGGCAGAGACGACCAATGTATAATTATTGCCAGAGAGAGAGAGAGAGGCAGAGAGAGAGATACAAGTCAAAACTGGCAATCTGCAACACAGAATATAAAACTCTCGAAAAATAAGCAACTGCGTTATTCAAAACTAATAAATGTTGTGAAAATGTGATGCAAGCATTCATACAGGAATACAGATTCTTTTTCACAAGTAACTGAATTGTCGCAGATATTGACAACCGTGCTGATTTTCATTCCTACCGGCACAAACGCGAGTCTGCCTTCATACAGCAGTCCAATAAACAATAAGAAAGCGTTAAAGAAACCTTTTAGACGGTGGTTAGTTTGTCTGTCTTTTAATAGCTGCAAAAAAGCTTTATGTAGGCGACATTTAATGTTTTGAACCAATCATATGAGTAAATGATTCATTGAAGTCCGAAAGGATTGAAAGGAGTGAATAATTCAACGACTCGCAGTAAAGAGTCACTTGCTTCATTCCTGAATGAATCAATGACTTTTAACGAGTCACTTGTCGCCACCTTCTGGTGTAATGATTTAACGTGCAAAATGAGCCACTGTAAAATACACACTTCTGATGCACAGCCTGAAACATTTAGCCAATCATTTTAATTAAGTTTTTTTTATTATAATAATTAAAAACAAAAAAATCTAATATGAGGGAACCATTAGCATTATTTTTTTTATTTTTTGTGCGTCTTTTGGGATTCTCAAAACACCCATTTAGTTGTGTAAATTAAATCACAGCACCAAGCACAGAGCTCGAAAACAAAAATCAGATTACAATGTGCCATTTTCATCAGCCATTTCATTAGTGCCTGAACGGCAAGTTTGCTTAACTGTTTATGCGTAGATTGTGTTCATTAATCAGATCTTCTAAACTCCCTTGAGCTCTGATGTAAAAAAAAAAAGTCTTTTGTCAGAGGCAGAGAGTCAGCTAGACTTCTGGAGTCTAATTGTAAATTTAATGTTTACATAATCCCCTCAGCATTCACCAGGGCCACTGTGGAAATCACAAAAGCCTTTTGATTAGTGCTGTACCTTTTTATTTCTTGGCTTCGTTACAATGTCATCAAAGACTGTTTGGAATGTTCTTGGAGACTGATGGACGAAAACACATCTCGCTACTGAAGTGTGATGAGGAGCTCATAGAAGGCTTAGTGCAAGAAATAAAAAAAGTAAACCCATACATAAATCAAGAGAAATCCCAGAATCCCCCAAGGAGAAACTTTAAAAAGAACAATGAGATACAAACACTTTAATCCTCCCAGGCCAGAAAAAAAACTGAATAATAGTCTCTCTTTTGTTTAATTATTCATGATGATGTGAGTTTTTTTTCTCTCTTTAATCTTCTCCGCAGACTGCAACTTGGCTCAAGTGGTTTAAATAGAATCTGTTTAGCTGTGAAAAAAACGCTCACGTAATAAAAATACGGAAACACTGCAATTCTCAGGGTGGTTTCACCTCAGAACTAAACACGAGTACAGCCCGATTCAACTCCAAACGCTACTGTGCTTTATGGCTTTCTATTCCTATGTGATTTTGATATGGCGTCTCATGTAGGGTTCAAAGCCATTAGGTACAGAGTGGCTTATCAGCAGTGGATATAATCAATCCAGTATATATCAAGAGCATTCGCTGTACACATTTCACGCACAATCGTCTGATGAACTAACATGGGCGATAAAACAGGACAGGAGAACCGAGTTTCATTTACAAGAAATACACAGCAACATAATAATGCC
The DNA here is from genome assembly GCF_018831695.1 of Puntigrus tetrazona. NCBI lineage: Eukaryota > Metazoa > Chordata > Actinopteri > Cypriniformes > Cyprinidae > Puntigrus > Puntigrus tetrazona. The sequence continues at coordinate 11,126,484 of NC_056721.1, read as the reverse complement.
TAAATAGATAGCAGTGTTATAACAGAGTGTCAGTTTTGAATGTTAAACACGCAATTTGCTGCTCCAATCTCTGGAGCTGTCTGGGTGAGCATCGGGGTGATGGTATATTCACATTTGCCCTCCCTTGCATCATGGTATCCTGGGAGAAGAGATGCATTCATTTGAGAATGAAAGGAGGAAAAAATTAAACAAAAAAGATGAGAACGAGAAACACAGCGAGACGGGGTGGGGGGAGGGACGTGGGTTATGCATGTTGATGAGCGAATGAATGCCACTAATCTGGGCAACAGGCAGAGCATTGCATTTGCAGAATAGAGAAGCGGAGTGAATCGGAGTTCATCCACTAGGGATGCACCTTAGTGGTGAAACACGCAGCATCTGTGCCTGCGCCTGCCAGTGACATGAGGGAGACTGAGTGCAGTTGTGATGCACGGCACGTTTACTGTTGGCAGATCCTTCTGGACTCTTGAAGCTTATTAAAGTGGCTTGTAGTACACGATAATCCTTTTGCTAGAAGCCCTATGGAGTAATGTATCAGGCAGATATAAGTCTGGTGAATAACCGAAATGCGGTCTATAGCCAGCATGGAATTGAAAACAGACAGTGTGTTTGAAGAATAAGCAAATTGTTTGCAGTTTTGATGCAGGCCTTTGCCTTTTATGCGTAAAATTGGCCTACATATTCTATTATTCTAAATTTTGCCTTGCCATTAGGAGAAAATCTAAGATGCCGTTGCATGATAGTACATTGCTTTTTGAGCTTTATTATTATATGGATTTCTGGAATTCTCATCACAGGATTGAATGGTTAAATCATTTTCGATAAACTGGGAACAATTTGCCATGGCAACATACCGGAGGTTCTTTTCGAATTTAAATTGGCATGAAATGGAGTGAGATCATTTTTCCTCCCTTTTATATATATTTGAGTGAAACAGCTACTTGAACAAACAAAAATGTTGGACGGGAGTTGATTTTGTCCATCAGATGATTGAATTTTCACGATTGGATCATTGTCCATTGTCAAATGGAGTGGTATAGTGATTATGTATTTTTTAACCCAGAAGTTAGCATTACCCTGGTTTCTGTAACAAAAACTTGACAGAATTTTTCCTTTGGCTTTTGGATTGTTAACAAATTAATCATGCTTTTATGATTTTAAAGAAGCTACACTAAGGACACGTGACTTCAAATAAAAACTTTTAAAAACGTGGCGTCACTGATGTATTTTATGATAAAGAATAAAACATGAAAATACAATAAGCTTGTGTAAATAAAAAACATTCAAACCCCTAGCTTCAGGATGACGAAAACCGGAATGCTAAAATGTTTGTTTTCAGATTTCGGCCTAAAAAGAAAATGTCCAAAATATCCCTGCAGCACTCCATTGCTGTGATACCATGAGCCACAGGTTGTTGTTTATGTTTAAAGATTATGAGCGTGCATGAATAAAAAAACTGCAAAATTCCATAAAACAAAAGACTGTCAGATTTATTTTCATTAATGCAAGCTTTTTTCCTGAGCTTTATGCTATTCTAAAGTACTTTTTAAAAAAATATCCTGTGTATTTGGGGGTATGAGTATGAAATGACATATTAAAAACTATAGAAGCACTAAAGATGTATTTTTTTTTTTTTTTTTTTTTCCACAACATTTTTTTCAGTTCCCATGTCGCTGAAAAAATGGCGGGAAATCATTCAACCTGTGACGTTGAAAGCAATCGTCAGAGGACCTGGCGTGAGCGCGCGCAGTGAAATACCGTCCAGGTAAAGCGGCCTCGTTAAGGCTCGTTTGAAGCACTATTTTGCACTTACTTCACATGTCGCACAACAGCTTCCAATAAGGTGAGTTTGCAAATATAATCGGCTCGATGAATGAAGTCACACCTCAAACAAGTCGCTTGTTTGCATGCTAAAACGTTGCATGACCAAACACACTAGATCTCTATTTAACAGACTACTTGCGCCATTTACCTTAAATATCCGCGTGTGTCTTCACTGTCCGCGTCTGCGTTGTTTTTCACGGCCACACGAGTGAATTAAAGGCGTTTCTGCGGGCGCCTAAAGGGAGACCCCTGTGAACAGCTGTCGGTCACTCGAACCCTAGTGAGCTCACTATCTAGTCAGACGGTGCACTGGAAAACCAAGCCGACGTCGGAACTCATTTACACGGGGCCTGTATTTTCAGCTTTGCCCGTCTGACATGCCGGTGTTTGCGGAAGACCCCGCTCTCTTCTCCAAAGAGAGGCTGAAGTCGGAGCTCATAGCGAACAATGTGGATCTACCCCCGCCGGAGAGCAAGAAACACGCTTACGTGCAGCTTTATCTCAAACATGTGAGGACAAACGGCACAGATTTCTCTAGCGATGAAGAGGAGGATCGTCTCGATGGCAGCGTGAGTAAAGAGAGAGGTCGAGTCGGCAGCTGTAGAGGTCACGTTATAAACTTAATTCCTGGAGACTGATTTGCCATTGACTGGCTTTTGAAGGATTCCCCAAACTCTTTTGATATCCGCACACGCCTGTCCAACGGTTTGACACAAGGTGGCGTGATTGAAATGGAATTGATTTGTGCTGTGAATATTCATACCCATATGTTCTTTGCTTTCAAGCTGTCGAGAGGTTTGTAGGTCGTTGCCTGTCAGCTCCCAACTGCAGAGAAATACGGATAAAGCATGCATGCTTCTCAAAACATCAAAGACTGCTCTGTCAAAATGGGGAATTTATTTTTGGTTTTTTTTCCTTGTGAGTGAAACGTGATTCCTTGGAGTTGTAGAACAGAGCTCCAGCTGTCTCTGGAAGCCTGTAAGACCACTGCAGGTGTGTGTGTGTGTGTGTGTGGGTCGGGGGGCCCTCAACAGGGGCTCGGGAATCTGGGTCAGAGCCATCTTAGACTTGGGTGTCAAATTCTCAGTTTATGATTAGACGTGTATAATGTGTGACGTCCAAAGCGGTGTCGCCCTAGAAAGCAGGAGGTCTTTGCCGGATTCATGAGTTGGCCGTTTCTATTTAATGTTTTGCGTTAAGCTAGTACTTTTTAAATCCGTCTCTTACTGTAGTTAGTTATACGTGAACGTTAGGAACTTTTTGAAGGGTGAGCAATTGTGGAAAAGACATTCGAGATTTGAGGAGATTTCACAACATGCTTATTTAAATTGTGATTTTAGCTGTTTGTGACTGTCTAGTGTTGACATCTAAGCCTGTTAATATTTCACGCTAATTTCAGTACAAATATTACACGAAAACTTGAGCCTATAATGAAAAGTTTAAAAAATGGTGCATTGTCAACTAACTGAAATGAAATGCTTAAGCACTAAAAAATACACGCATGCAAAAAAAAAAACACCTAATAAAAATTGTGAGAGCTATAAAATGAGTAAAACGTATAATTGAAAAGATAAAGTGTATACTAGTGTATAAACAATACTAAAATAGCTTTTTTTTATTATACTTTCCATGTGCGCATATAAAAAAAAATACATATAATTTGTTTCAAAGTGTTATGGATTTATGTGAGTCCATTATGTGTCAGTGTATGTAAATGTTTGGCTGAACTTGGCTACCGGCCGGCTCATTAGCTGAAAGTAGCAGTCTAGTTCATTCCAAATTGCCGTCTAGTTTTTTTAGCTAGAAAAATGATGGATAATATTGGTGTCTCAAGGCAGGACCAGTGAAGTCTATTAGCAAATGAGACTATTAGGTTGTCTGCAATTTGTTTGATAGCCGGAGCGGTCTGCCGCCTGCAAGTTTGAGGAACAAAGTGCTAAAGGGATTTTTGACTAAATGATACAGTCAAATGGCTCAGAGAAATGCCATCTGTTCTGAGCTATTAGCACTGCTGTGCTTTTTCTTTTTCTTTTGTTTTTTTACATAACGCAAACCTTAAATATGTGTTCAGCATTGATCTTTTTTTAATTTAAATTTTTTTTTCATTTAGTCACAAATGTCTCGACTTTCCATCCGGAATCACACTTTATTTAATCGCCGTCTTTTTATTTTGTGCAAAGCATTTTTGCTCAATTCTGCTAAAAAGTGAAGAAGCTTCTTCAGCTTGAGGGTGGTATGGGTTGGGAAACTGCAACAGCAGCTAATATTGGATGTGACCCCTTTTCAGAACGTGTCAGTGCAAGATGCAAAGGCGAGAAAGCCTCAAAACAAGAGTCTGTTGAGGATTGCGTGAGCCGAGGTTCACCCTTTGGCAAGCTAGTGTCAGCGTATGTTTATTAGATTATGCTAAAATGTGCTGATTCCTCACTCCACCATGATGAATTGCTGTAATTTCACTGCCTCGACAGGATTTTTTTTATTAAATAGTTTGTTGTGTGTATTTCACTGTGCAGGCCGAGAAGGAAGAGGCAGCAGAAATGGTAGACCTGGGCTTACTGACTGATGATCAGCTAAAAGCCAAACTGCTCCAGTATGGTGTCAAAGCTGGACCCATTGTAGGTCAGTCTGCTTGAGTCACAGCCCTTTCCTTTCAAAACTGAAAATGCGATAAATTCAGCATGTTGTATTAGTGTCTGTGTGCGTGTTTTGAGCAGCTTCCACTAGAGCTTTATATGAAAAGAAGCTGAAAAGGCTGCTGGATTCTTCAGCACAGGCATCGCAACACCGGGTCAATGGCACAAGGGATGCAGGCCTCTACTCGGACAGCGAGGAAGAGGATGGGAGGGAGGAAGACGAGGACAAGGACTCAGGTAAAGAGCAGCATTGACTCTTCAATAGTCTTTTGAGTTGCATGAAAGACCCAGCCATTAATAACCAAACCATGAATGATTAGGTTTGTTTGGGTTCACCTGACCCCAAATAGAGGTGTTTACAACCTCATATAAAATGCATTTTGTGCACACCCTAAAGACGTGATCAAGACTGGATATCTTGTGGCCCATAACTTATAAGTTATAGCCATTTTATTGGCCATTTCATATAAAGTGTCTGTTACTGTTGTTGCTGGTTATACATGTGTTTTACATGTTAATTTAGAGTCGGAGCAGCTTCAAACGGTGGCCCAGACGGAGACCGGCAAAACAGCAAGCAGAGTAAGTGGCTTTAAATGCACCTCAATCCATCCTCCGTTTCCCCCCTGAGACTTAAACACGATTCATCCATTATCTCCGCTGCCTGTGCATGTTCCGCTTTGAGTGTATGCTGATCATTAACATGGGCAGGAGCTGTTACTTGAGTCCTACTGTGTAAAGAGGTCAAACAACCAGCTGTCTGTCAGTTTTGTTGTGTAACGTCATACATTATGTATGCAAGACGGACACTTTTGATGTATCATAGAAGCACTTGATGGTAACTCAAACTGATTTGGTGGCGTGATGAGTTTAAAGCTGAAGTGTGTAATTTCAGTGCCTCTAAGCATCACAAAATGCTGTGGCGATGACGAACACGATAATCCTGCCCTAAAGTCAATGCTGCTGTGTTGGCCTGCTCAGGATACATCAATGATTACTAATTTTAAATTCTATTACATGAAATTGAAAATCAGCATATCTATTTTATAGATGCACGTTGTGGATAATGCAACCGTGCACATTTTGGTGACTGTCTATATTAATACAAACCATTTTCAAGACGCATTGCATAAAATATATCTTGAGTGTTTGACATTTGGAGGTTTGCTGATTAGCAGTATAAAGTCCTCATTAAATGTGTTCTGCAGCCTGTTTAATTAAGCAAAGGATTTTAACATTTGAGAGCGTCTTAATGATTTGTTCTGAGGTTATATCTATTTGTTTTGAATGGACCATTTTATTATTATTTGCGCAGATCTCAAGAGTCTTAAACCGCCTTAGTTTTGCTTTGACAAACCACGCAGATAGCCTTTTAATCAAGCTGAACAGTTGGTGCTGTGCATCTATAGCTTTTCTATAAGTAAGGCATATATTGATGTTTTTGTCGTTATTAAGAAAGTAACTCTGCTAAGTTTGTCAATTCTGAGCCTTTTTCCTTCGGTTTTCTCTTTGCAGCTGTTTTGTATGGGTTTTATTTAATTTCTGCAGCTTGCATCTAACCTAATTGCACCCACACACCAAAGAGAGGCAAGCTCTGCAAACAGAACAATGTTTAGCACTGCAGAGCCTCATTGTTTCAACCAACAGAGACGACCTACTAGAAGTTGTTTCTGCTTATTAAGCTAGATCGGAGACAATACATAAACACGGAAAAACACATAAAAATTGACATTGCAGTATGGTAGTGTACCTTTAGTAGTGTGAACAATGGTACCGCTCTGTGGTTAAAGCTGGTATGGCATTAAATTGCGACGTAAGTCATACTGCAATTTTTACTTCCACAGATGGGGACATTCAGTCTGAGCAGACATTTTTACCCACGCTGCTTTGTGCCCTCAGCCGGATTCATAAATGTAAAATATGAATATTTCCTTTTTGTTACAGATGGCACAGGGATTCTTTTCTGCGGGGGATAAAGGTGTCGACAGCACTATACTTGTTTCTTCCACAGACCGTTTCGTGGTGTGAAAAGTTTAGAAAAATTTGCACCATTTGATTTTTTTTTTTTTATATAAAACACTGGATTCCATTGCACCGAAGGATTGCGCTTTCGATGCTGCAGCTGATTTGACTTTTCCAGATGTCACAGTGCTGTTCAGTTCTGCTAACGCAATTTAGCTCTCTTGCAGGGAATTCAGCACAAGTCTTCAGACGCCACCCAGAATGGGTCTTTGAGTCAAAGCGGGTCCCCATGCAGATCCTTCAGTATCACTCAGATGGTGGAAGAGGGAAGTCTGTGTGTAAACTGAGAATCTCAGTAATTTTGGGATGATTGTCAGTGGTTTGTTTTGGTCTGACATTATGTGAGTCTTGGGGGGGATTTATTTTTGCTGTGGAATCGTATTTTTGTCAACAGATTGAGAACAGATTTAGTCCTCAGTCAAAACAAACTGAGATTGAGAGGCGATCTGGTCAGAGAAGCGAGCAGACGGTGGACAGAAGGGCCCTGCAGGTTTGTGGCTACAGAGATGTTTGCTTTAACAGCATCACTCAACAAATCTAACAGAAGCTCTGGTTTTCTCATCAGGACTTCATGAGGCTGAATAAAGACACCATGACTGGCAGATCTCTTTGTTTAACATCTCCATCATCCCATCAGAAACAAACTGTCACAGTAACTGCTTTCCCCCCTCAGTCTCCCTCTCCTCTCCTCAGGGTCTGCCTCTTCGTTTGTCCTCACTCTTTCGGTGGATGTTTAATTCAGCAGACATGCTGCATTGCCAGACATCTAATGGGCTTTCACACTCCCTCTTTCCTTTGGGAAATACTTCTGAGTTCTCTTTTAGTTTCTTCCTTTTCTTTCTTTATTGCACTGGCTTTCCAGATGTGAGACCTCTGTGAAATGTACAAAGGAAAAAGCAAGAAAAATGCATCTTTTTAATTTTGAGTGATGGTGTGTGTGTGTATATTTTTATTCCGCTCTTCCTTATTTTAGGTTAAAAGGTAAAGTTTAATCACTGCATTGAAGTTTGGTAGGTCAGACAGAAAAGAGCTTATAAGTTCTGGCTTTCTTGTTTCTGACTCATGTGTTAATGCTGTGCACATGAATGCAGATCACATGATACTTAAGCCCTGTACGGCTGAGCTGCACTGTTACACGCTTCATCTTCAGTCCAGAAGCAGTAGGAAAATGTTAGGAAATATACCCAAGGTTGTGATACTATTATATTTATTTCTTATTTGTGAGAATCTGTGTGACACCAAGTGACTCTTAAGTCTTACAGTTTAGCTGGAGATTCACTATTGCTCTGTGATTTGTGTTTTCCACATGACATGAGTCGGGCTGCTATTTCTGTTTTTCAGTCCGTCCTCCTTCATATTGTTTTTTGTGTGATGTGTTTTACTCTAAATTCGCTTCTTTCATTTGTAGAACACCTGTGAAGTAGGTTTTCTTGTTCAGTCTGTTTGTTTGTTTTCTGGCCATCAGGAACCTGTGACGGATGTTCTTTCAGAGATGTTTCCTGACACTGCTAAAACCCCCACTGGAATCTAGTGAGTACCATCTGTGATACTTTTCTCATAACTAAATACTACCATTGAAAACTACGGGCTTGCATGCCTATATTTCAATTCACCATTGTACATAGGTTCTAAGGTCTTTTTGTTCTGCCTGCAGCGCTACAAAGAGACGGCCTATAAAGGGAGCTGCGGGCCGCCCGGTGCAGTTTAAATACCCTGAAATGCCGCTACTGAGTCCCACTACACTGGAGAGGCAGGAGATTCAGCAGCGTCTGGTGCCTCTGTGGGTTCAGGTGGTGGTCTTCCTCCTGGTGATCTGCCTGCTGTACTTCATCTACTCATCCATGGAGGAGCCGCTCTCCAATCCCTTCACTGATCTGCTTGAAGGTCTGCATGAAGCTGCTCTCATGTACACCTCAGAGAACTAATCCACCACCGATGCAGCAGCTTAGGTGTGCAACACGGATGCCAAAGAAGGTTGATTCCTATTTACCTCAGGCTCTTGTCAGTCAAGTGTCCTTCAAACGATTATCTTTTTAAACTGATGAGAGCTGCATCAGAACACCTGCGTTTACCTGCTTTCAAAGACCCCATATAGGATGCTAAATTGAGATTTGTAGTTGGCTAAATCCTATGCGTGGTGCGTTTTCTCTGATTTGATCTTTTACGATAGAAGTGTATTTTATACGGTTTTTGAACTCGTACAGAAACGATCACCTTCTTTGCTTACAGTCTTACACAGCTGAACTAACGAGTCGTATATCTTGTGGGTTTTTTTTAATGTATACCTTTCGTTGTTTTATTTAAAATAAATACATTTGTTTTGCTAACATTGTTCTTTGTGTCTTATTTTACATATGTATCTTTATTAATTTAACACCAGAGGGCCACATTTGTGTAAATAGGGCCCATATTTGAACTTACAACTATGTGATGTAATGCAGCTGCAGGTGGTTTTTAAAAAAAAAAAAATTTAAATCACTACTACTTTTTACATTTGCGATTGGCTCCGCACCAGCCCAGGCCCCTTTTGTTGCATCACTAGTTGTCAATAAGGCAATAAAAAATGTGAACCCTGATCACACAGATCACTGTCACTCCTCCTGAACTTCTAAAAGATGAAGACCAAATTCACCAAGAAGACTGTCTTGAAGTTTTTAGGAATACTGCTGCTAATCCTTCTACTTTCAGTTTTAATTTTATTTGCTGTTGTGATCGGTAGGACGTTTACATTTAAAGTAAACACAGAACTTGGAGAATGGGAAAATGCGACAACAATTCATCCCAGTTTAAGTCCAGAACAGAAAAAGCAGCTGCTGGAAAACTTTAAAGGTAAAAGCCTAATTACTGTATATCAAAGAGTAATTTGTTTAGAAAGTTTAAATGCTTCATAAATTGGAAGGTGAGAGTAATAATAAGAGGATCATATTAATAAGAATCATCATTCAGACAATGCCAAATTTAAATAATTAAATTCACTGACAATATTCAGATTGTAAATTGAGATAAACATAATTAAAACAGAAACAATGATAACTGAGAGATCGAATACATTTTCTTTAAAACACTGAACTATCATATTTGAGATTATATATATAGAGAGAGAGAGAGAGAGATTATCAAGTACACCTAAATTGCAAGCGAGTGTACTTGAAATATTACAATTTAAAAGTTATGTTTACTTTATAAAAATAAATTTTTTTAATAGAATATACTACATAAAAAAATGCTACGTTTTTATCATGTTGACAACGCCTTAAAAAATGTGTATGAAATATGATACAGTAGGCTAAGCACTGTTTCTCGCTAATTATTGTGCTTTTATAAAAATAAAATAAAAATTCAGGGCTTAAAAACCTCATGAAAATCAAATTTTAAAAAAAGCTTAATCAGAATATTGGCCTTAATGAGAAAATGATGCGCCTGTAAACAAGGTCAGATTTTCTTGTTTTATTTTCATATCTCCCGCAGTGGCAGTTCAGATTCCCACAGTGTCGTTTTCAGAGTCGGAACAGAACACAAGTGCCCTGCAAGAGTTTAACCTGCTACTGAGGAGGGGTGAGCAAGTGATTATTTTTGCATGCTACATTTGTAAAATAAGGTTAAAAATGAATCTCTTCTTTCTCAGTCTTCCCAAAGATCTTCTCATCCAGCCTGGTCCAGCATGAGACGGTGGGAAACTACAGCCACCTGTTGACGGTTCCAGGCCGTGATCCTGATCTGGAGCCCTACATGCTGCTGGCACACATGGATGTAGTGCCGGCCGATGAGGCGGATGGGTGGGATGCTCCTCCTTTCTCTGCTCGAGAGCTCAACGGCTTCATCTACGGACGAGGAACCATCGACAACAAACAGTCCGTGATGGTACAGTGAATCAGCACGGCAGCGTTTTTCGCTTCTGTTCAGTCCAGCCTGATGTTAACTGCAACGATGTGTGTTTTAAAGGGGATCCTTCAGGCGTTGGAGTACCTGCTGGAACGAGGTTACGCTCCTCGGAGAAGCTTCTACATTGGCTTGGGTCACGATGAGGAGGTCCGTCTCAGTTTAATCCTAGTTCATCTGCTAAAACCTCAGCACAAAGCTTGTGCTAATGCAGCTGTTAATGGCTTTCTCAGATCAGTGGCCCACAAGGTGCTGTAAATATCGTGAAGCTCCTGAAGAGTCGCGGGGTGAAGCTTCTGTATGTTTTAGACGAAGGTCTCACGATCATGGATGGTGTGGTAGATGGCCTGATCGGACCTGGGGCCCTGTGAGACATTCGTTTTACTACATTGATCATTTAGATGTTGAACTAGTGTGTAATTTATGTCTTGTGTGTTTTTATAGCATTGGTGTAAGTGAGAAAGGTCAGGCCACAGTAAAGCTGAGTGTGAGCACTTCTCCTGGACATTCATCCATGCCTCCCAGAGAGAGCGGCATTGGCATCTTGGCTTCAGCAGTTGCAAGGCAAGAAAAAGTGTTAATATTTACTGAAAACTGTGAACATGGTGATCTTCATTTAAATATTTTTGCACCTCTAATGGGTGTTCTCATAGTTGACAATGATCTTGCACAAAAAGCAAGATGAAATGGAATAAACCCAATGCAAAAAACATTATGTAAAAAATAAAATAAATAAATAATAAAATGTTGCCCTTAAAACTGGATTATGTGCACTGTATTCTAGCATGTTATAAAGTAAAAACCAGTAACACACATACAGATTTTATTCATTATTTAGTAATGATTTTGTAATAATTAAAACTAATATTCTGGCAGAATTTCAGATTAGTAAATGCAAATTTCCTATCAAAACATGTGGTATTATTAAATGAAGCCAGGCTCTCCACTTGCAAATAAACACGCTAATTTTGCTAAATAAACATTCTTTTAAGAAATTTTTGTGAGCTTTATAAAGTGTTTATTTGAATTATGTACTTGAATTTATTTTAGACATTTTCTATGCATTATTCATTCTGCCTTGCATTTTTCCTATTATACCCATCTTTGTATAACGTTAGCTTTTTCTAATCGTATTATGTAGATTTTTACTGATAAGAAATAAAATAAATATTTCGAACAAATGCATAAATGAATGAAATAAATCATCCATAAAGTAATTATGTAAGTAATTCTTTGTGTTTTGGTTAAAAATGACCCAGGCTGGAGAAGAACCGAATGCCCAATCTTTTTGGTCATGGTCCAGAGCGTGCCACATTTGAGCATCTGGCACATAAGGTAATAAAACAAACATCATATACAATGCTTATGACATTCCTACAGACACTAAACTGTTGGCTGTCTCTTTTGCCTTCTAGTTTGGCTGGCCGTACAGAATGGTCATGTCTAACCTGTGGCTCTTCTCTTCACTGCTCAGCGGGTAGGCCATGTTTTTTGTTCACTACACTAACTAATGATTACATGCTCTGATCTGTGCTTCTTTCAAATCGTCTGCAGTGTTTTGGAAGGACAGCCTGACACAAATGCATTTGTGAGGACAACAACTGCCGTCACAATGTTTAACTCTGGTGTTAAGGTGGGCTGCCTGCCGGTCATCAGTTATTTTGCTTGTACATATATATTCACTTAAAAATACAGCATTAATGGAGATCCAACTGCCTGCCTCTCTCTTACAGATTAACGTAATGCCAGCGTATGCCGAGGCCTTTGTCAATTTCCGCATTCACTCTTCCCAGACACTGCAAGAGGTGAGAGGTCAAGCTTTTGCACATTTAATAATTCATGCTTTTTACGTTTAGATTTGCTTCACCTAAAGAAAATACAAGTGATCGGAAGACAACAAAGAAGTTTAACCACAACCCAACACTTAAACCTACGTATACAGAAATATTCTGATAAAAACTAAATACATACAGACGCTGACACAAAAAAAACAACCAGAAATTATAAAAAAGACAGATCAGAAGGAATTCACAATTCACAAAACGCATATTATAGAAGATTGTCAAGTAAAAAACTACTTTTGCAGTGCAAAGTACAGATTTCCTGTCAAGATTTTTTGTTTGCTTTCTAGGTTTTAAAGCTGGTTGAATCCACCATATCTGATAAGCGTGTGAGGGTAGAGTTTGTCAGTGGATTCGACCCGCTGCCCATCAGCTCGTATGAAGAGGATACATTCGGGTACCAGATCATAAAGAAAACAGTGCATGACATTTTTCCCGAGGTCACTGTATGTCCTGGTAAGGCTTTCGGCATTGTGCCGTTAAATACAGCGTGTTTGCTCTCTCTAGTAAGTGCTCAAGGGGTTTAAGTGGCACTTATGTACGTCATTGACCCATGAAGAGCGTCTCCCACTCTCAGTCTTGTCAACAAAGCAGCTCTATGATTTCCTCTCACAGGTGTCTGCGTGGGCAACACTGACAGCCGTCACTACACAGAACTGTCTCCGGACATTTATCGCTTTGCCCCATCATGGTACAAACCTGGCGATTCTGCGAGGTAGGACACATGGAAATACTGAAGCTCATGTACTGTGAACAGAACTAAACATTAAACCGCTTCTACTGCCCTATAGATTCCACGGTGTGAACGAGAGAATCTCCATCCAGAACTATGAGGAGATTGTGCTGTTCTACTTTCAACTCATGCAGAACAGTGACATCAGGAGGTTGCCAGTTCCTCGCTCCTGAAATAGAACTCTATGGAAGTCCTAAGCTGTGTTCTAATGAGATCAAATTAACTTTAATTCAAAGTTTAGGGGAAGTTTGTTTTATTTGTTTATTTATTTTTTAAAGAATGTAATCATTTTATTCAGATGGATGCATTAAATGGATCAAAAGTGACAGCAAACACAGCTATAATGATACAGTAGTCTTGTATTTCAAATTAATTTTAACCTTTTTATTAAACAATCTTAAGTGTTCTTAAATGTTAGCGCTCTTAAATCTTAAATGCTTCTTGAGCAGCAGGTTATTTAAATGATTTCCGAAGGATCACGTGACACAGACGAATATAAATAAATTTAAATTGTACTAATGTTCAACTATATTACTGTTTTAATGTATTTTTGATCAAATAAATGCAGCCTTGCTGAATACAACAGCTTTCTTTCAAAATCAAATATATATATATATATATATATATATATATATATATATATATATATATATATATATATAAAAAACTCTTACAATTCCCCAAACTTTGAGAAAGTACTGTAAATATATTTTCTTAATTTACTCGATGAAATGGTGTAAAATGAAATAATGGACAATAAAAGCATGCCGTTCATGCCATACCAATATAAATGTTAATAAGATAAGTAACATTTCTTGTCTTCAAGCAAAACCTTAGTGATTGCAATTATTTTTGTTTCTGTTTGAGTTTTAAAAGTTCAAAAAGGTAACCTATGCATTTTCTCTCTATGCAAAAAAAAAAACCAACAAAAAAAAAACCCTTACAATATTTCAAGGTTTTCTTGTTATTGAAAAAAACCTGTGAAGTGCACTTTACTAGCTGTTGTGTTAGTGCTGAGTAACTCAAGGTTAGTTCTGAGGCCGGTCGCAGCACACAAAGGACATCAGCTCAGCACTGAACAGACAATCTCAGGTTGCAGGTTATTGCATTTTTATGTAATATTTATTCTGTATGTCAAAGTTTATATTTTTGACTTTGCTCTGATGTCAAGCTGTCAATGATTAATAATTCAGACATTACATAAAAAGGACCAGTATCCGAATGTTTATGTGTCTTTCTGAGAGGATAGCTGCACTGCAAAACTATCCTGCAAAGTCATCAATTTACAGAAAGCAGATAAAGACAGCCGTTATGTAGTTTATAACCTTATTATGTATTTTATCTTTGTCTCATTGGTGTCGAACTCTAGTCAATCATTTCCTTGGTTGCATCAAAAGTAACCTTGAAAGAAAGTGCAGACCTGAAAAAATATATTAAAAATTATTCTGAAGTAATGTTTACTTGACGACATTACTGCCTATGCACTGCTAGCGTTTCATATTATACTATAAATTAATTACACAAGTTTGAATAATGAGCTGAGCAGAATCTCATATTAAAGCTAATATATCTCATATTAAGTGCAGCCTTTCAGAAGGAACTCTAATCTCACGCTCAAACAGCCCCTCGATTACTTCCCTGTTGCTTTTCTTCTTAATGAATCTTGTATTACACTACATGTCATTTATAATTCTGATCGACAGGTGATTCTTATTGTGTAAATTAAAGTAAAAAAAAAAAAATTGTTTTCTAAATTCACGTACAACTTTGTTTTAATATCAATTTTATTAAAGCTATTTAAAATATTTACGTAACTAAAATAGTGTATCTGACAGATGATACAATTAAAAAAAAATAGCACACAACAAAATATATATGTATGTATGCATGCATGCATGCATGCATGTATGTATGCGTGTGTGTGTATATAAAAATTATAATACAATTAAATGATTATTTTACATGTGATTCTAATCCGCAGCAGCAGGTGGCGATGCTACATTATCGCTGAGGTATTAAATAAACATGAAGTCTCTCTGGCCGTGAAATGACTGTATTTTGCACTTCCTGAAACATGACAGGCCACAGCGCTCAGTGGAGCATCTTGAAGTTCCTCAAAGCGCTGCTGATCAGTGTCTTGTTTTCGATCACGGTCCTGTTCCTCGCCGCCACCGTCAGGACGTTCACGTTTGACGCGGACGCGGGGCTTCAGCTGGGAAAATGGGAAAATACGACAGCCATTTCACTACATTTAGGTTCACAACAGAGAAAGAACCTGCTGGCAAACTTCAAAGGTAACGAACAGCTACGACACACCGCGAAGAACAGCTCCGCGCCGCCCGTCACGTGACGCGCGCGCGGTCAGTAAAGGACAGCATGCCTAGATTGCTGCTGAAGATGTTACCAACGTTATTTCTTGTTCCTGTCTTTCGTAGCGGCCATTCAGATCCCCACGGTGTCATACACGGAGACAAACGTGAACACGAGCGCGCTGCTCGAGTTTGACGGGCTGCTGAGGAAGGGTGAGCAAAAACCGTCACCCCCGTTATCTATCGGTCACCACGAAAATGTTTTCATTATAAACTCATCACCCAAAACATCACTATCGGTGTCCTGCATTTCGAGTTCAGTCCTGCTGATTGCGTTACTTGAGCTCCCTCACAACAAAAATCAGGATAAAATGGTACACATTAAGTGAGATAAGGTGGACGAGCGCTTCCCAACACCGCACGTTTAGCATCTCTCCTTTGTCTGACACCCATTTCAGGTCTTGGAGTCTCTGCTAATGAGCTGATTATCTGAATCAGGTGTGTTTGATTAAGGAGAGGGGTGGACACGTGCAGTGTTTGGGGGCCTCCGGGAACATGGTTGGGAACCACAGAATGAAAAAGTTTTCTTTTCGATTATTAAAAATGTAAAATATAATTTAGTCTAGATCTGCAGCCCTGTTGCTTGCACTCTGTTGTATTTTCATTACTACTTTTTAACCTATATATATATATATTTTAAATAAGCCTGGCTTATTTGGTAAACTTGTTTTATGGAACCTGTTCTATAAAAAGGTCACTTTAAATGACTGTTTCTGTGACTGTTCTGTTTTGATCTGGCGCTATAGAGAAAATAAAATTAACTTGACCTTCAAGGGTACCTTCAACTTCACCTTCTCTTCTTTCTCAGTCTTCCCAAAGATCTTCTCATCCAGCCTGGTCCAGCATGAGACGGTGGGAAACTACAGCCACTTGTTGACGGTTCCAGGCCGTGATCCTGATCTGGAGCCCTACATGCTGCTGGCACACATGGATGTTGTGCCGGCCGATGAGGCGGATGGGTGGGATGCTCCTCCTTTCTCTGCTCGAGAGCTCAACGGCTTCATCTACGGACGAGGAACCATCGACAACAAACAGTCCGTGATGGTACAGTGAATCAGCACGGCAGCGTTTTTCGCTTCTGTTCAGTCCAGCCTGATGTTAACTGCAACGATGTGTGTTTTAAAGGGGATCCTTCAGGCGTTGGAGTACCTGCTGGAACGAGGTTACGCTCCTCGGAGAAGCTTCTACATTGGCTTGGGTCACGATGAGGAGGTCCGTCTCAAGTAAACTGACTAGTTGTCATTTAGATTAGAATGCTTGTTTATGAGCACTTACAGAGATGGTTTCGTCAGGTGAATGGTTTCCACGGGGCAGTCAATATCGTGAAGCTCCTGAAGAGTCGCGGGGTGAAGCTCCAGTATGTTTTAGACGAAGGCCTGGCAGTGCTGGATGGTGTCATAAGTGGCCTGGATGGACCTGCTGCCCTGTGAGACTGCTATTTTGAGCATTTCTACTAGTAGAGTCAATTTGTAATTAAATTAGTGTGTAATATTTGCCCTGTGTGTGGGTTTTGTAGAATAGGCATCAGTGAGAAAGGTCAGGCCACAGTAAAGCTGAGTGTGAGCACTGCTCCTGGACATTCATCCATGCCTCCCAGAGAGAGCGGCATTGGCATCTTGGCTTCAGCAGTCAAAAGGCAAGCAGCTTTGTTTTGCTTTGTAAAACAAATGGAGAAAGTTAAAGATGGATCCAAGTTATTCTCAAACCAGCTGCATGACAGCAGTATTAGAATAAGATAAATGCATTCAAAATGAAGATGCCTAATGCTGTAATACCTTTTCCCAGACTGGAGGAAAACCCGATGCCCAGGCTGTTTGGTTACGGTCCCGAGCGTGGCACGTTTGAACACCTGGCTCATAAGGTAAGATGCTACAAGTTGAGGATTTTACAGGCCACATTTCATGAAATGCTGACCTGTGTTCTGTATATGTGAAAAGCATTTCTCTTATTTTCTTTTGTAGTTTGGTTTGCCTCTAAAATTCATCATGTCTAATCTGTGGCTCTTCTCTCCGCTACTCAGCAGGTAGGCCTAGCTCATATTACTTACCTTAATAATAATTCATAGTATTAATTTGTGAAAGTTAAAATAATAATTTACTTCAGCAAGGACACATTAAATTGCTCAAAAAGGACAGTAAAGATGTTACAAAATATTTGTATTTTATGTAAGTGATCTTCTTTTAACTTACTATCCTTTTATGAATCGTGAAAAACTGTATTATGGTTTCAACAAAAGTATTACGTTGCACGTTCATTAATATTATTATTACTATTAATAATGAATTAATTGCAGCATGTAAGCACGTAAAACCCAGTAAAATCCCTTTCATATGCAGGGTGTTGGAGAGAAAACCTGACACAAATGCTTTTGTGAGGACCACAACTGCTGTCACGATGTTTAACTCGGGTGTTAAGGTGGGCCTCTCTTTTTTTTGTTGTAGTTCACAAGGAAGCATGAATGTAGATGTGATTATTTCTCTTTCTCTGACAGATTAACGTAATCCCCTCATATGCTGAAGCTTTTGTCAACTTCCGTATCCACTCAGCCCAAACGCTGCAGGAGGTGAGAGCCACTCATTCAGTCCAGCGTATAACTGAGCTCATCTATTAACTTTTGCTCCTCACACCAACCAGTTTCTCATGAATCACTCCGATATAAAAACTCTAGATGGGTAGTGAGTTAATAACGACAGATTTTTTTTGTGTGTGTGTGTGTTATCCCAGTGGTTAGAATCAAAGAAGTCTTTCTCTCTGAATTATTTTATAGTTTGACTCAGTGTTTTCTTTTAGGTTCTGGAGTTGGTCGAATCAACTATATCAGATGAGCGTGTGAAGGTAGAGCTGGTCAATGGGTTCGACCCGCTGCCCGTCAGCTCCTATGATGAGCAGGCGTTCGGCTTCCAGATCATAAAGAAAACAGTGCAGAGCATGTTTCCTCAGCTCACGGTGGCTCCAGGTTAAGATGCATTTCAGCTGAAGCGCCTCTTACATGCACCATTGACTCGTGAAGAGCCTCTTCCTAACTGATCTCTTTTCCTCTCACAGGTATCTGTGTTGGCAACACCGACAGCCGCCACTACAAGGACATCACACGAGATATATATCGCTTCGCTCCGTCGTGGTTCAAACCGGGTGATCCTCAGAGGTAGGACACAGGAGAAAAGCTCTTTGTAATGCTGTCCAGCCGGAAGTGTCAAGTGTTTCTGTTAATAGACATTCATGTTCCTCCTTTAGATTTCACGGCGTGAACGAGAGAATCTCCATTAAGAACTATGAAGAGATTGTAGTCTTCTACTTCCAGCTCATCCAGAATAATGACATCAGGAGGTTGCCTCCACCTCACGGTAGCCAGCATGAGCTGTAAACGAGCTGGGTTGTTACTAACACGGACCTCACTGAACTAGCACTGATCTCAAGACGCTTGATGATTTAGAAACGAAGCTCGGGGAGCTTTGTTTTAGCAGATTAATTAGCAAAGAATTAAAAATGTAAATAAAAGGAATGCAGCTTTAGAACAACCGCAATGAACAGCTGAGGGCTGTGAAGCACTTCAGTTATAAAGGTTTTTTTCTTGCATTTCATGCAGAGCACAGCTGAAACATAATCTTAATCTGTTGGTTGTCAGGTGTTGACGGCAATACATGGGCATCCATTCATCCATTTGGCAGATATTTTTTCCAAAGTGAGACAGTGTGTATACAGCCATATTGTCAATCACGTATTACCAGACCCTGAAGGATTGCTGAACAACACTACACTTCAAATTTAAATTCTTCACAATCTGTACATGAACAAAAAATAGCTAGCTATCTGAGTAAATCAGACAAAAAGAGAATTATGAGTTTTCAGGATAAATAGGATTTTCAATAATGCTGAGTGAAAGTGTGTGCAAAGGGCACGATTAATCTAGTAAACTGCGGTTTAGTCTGCTAGTGTTTTCATTGATTCAGATTTTATTAAGGTTTAAGTTAGCGCTTTTTCAGAGTTTGCAATGTAGGCCAATAGAGTAGTGATTTATTATGACTGATTATGTCTTTCTCTGTAAACATTTACCTCTGCATAGCTCAACTCAAAGCTATAGTTATTGGGGTTTTTTATGTTACTTTGGATCCCTTGGTAATTTTGCACTGAAATGGGCTCGGACCGAAAATTATTGTAAATGATGTGTATGTAATGATGTGTGTGTAAAGAATGTTACATGAATTTTTCTTTTTGGGTTTAAATGAATAAATTTTTTAAATAGAAACATAGATGGTGGTCTTTCTTATTTACTAATTTTCTAATAAATGCTCAAACATTGGAAAAAAAAGACTATCTAGAAAATTTCAGGTAAATGTTACCAATGCAGTACCACATAATTTTTTTAAAATGTATTTTATAAGAACAAAGCACATTAATCAACAGTTCTGTAAACGTGTTAATTTCTGTAACAGCTCATTTTCAACAGCAGTCCTTTGTCAAGATGTTTCTATAAACTTTCAAAATATCAAAAACACTTAACAAAACATCATGACAAATACCAACAATATGACGACAATCAACATTTTCACACCATAATACAACAATACACAACCTTCAAGGTAAGCATGCTGGAAAATGTAAAAAAACAATTAATGCTTGATCAAGTTAGACAGACATTTCTAGAAGGTAGTATTAAATCACTGGGTGTCTGTTTAATTTGAAGAAATGAACATAAGTGTACTTAGGTGAAACTTTTTTGCCACTACTCAAAAATAAAGGTAAAATTCCACACATTTTCTTTACAGAAGTAGAACACAGATTAATTCCTAGGGCAGTCACAGCACAAGCAGTCAGGACTGGAGACATAGCATTACATCAGAACACTGAATGAAGGTCGTCGAGTCATCTGGGTTTACATATAACCAACCGATTTGGCAACACAGAAGTCTGAGAGAACAGCATCTGGCTCATGTGTTGTTTTTGAAAAGCCAGGTGAAGTTTCTGGAGGAAGAAATGTAAATAGGATATTTTATCTCAGTTTTCCAGTTATTAATCTATTTTATTACACTGCCTTCTGGGATACTTGGTTCTGATTGGTCGGCCATGGTATCATGATATTACAGCGCATCGCATTCATTCTAGGTGTCTTTTTTTATCATTTTAGAAAATCGTAAAGCGATTAAGTGGACGCGGGCAGGAGAGCTATGTATTAACTCTTCTAAGCTGAGGGAAGAACATAATCAAAGTTTTTCTTTAATGAAAATGACCTCAGAGGACTTTCGTATGAAAATTGCTGATGTTGCAATGATAGTCTTGTTGCTTGTGTGATCATTTTGTACACTGTAATGTACAAAGTATACTGTTAGTACATATAAAATACTCCAAAGCCAATAAGCTCTTTCATTCGGTGAGTTTGACAATCACTTACCAGCTAGAAAAAATTATTTTGTCATAATAACTTGGTCGTATCAGTCAAGAAATTCTGTCTGCTGCAGCTGTATGAAAGACAGACGCTATTGTTTATATATGATTTGATTTTTAAACGTGTATCACATGCTCATGTTTTTCAACTAAGCCTTTTGTCACAGCAATAAACATCTTCAAGATATTCAATGTCCTAATTACATCTAAAAATTACTTTTATGTTTTTAATATTGAAATTGAACTGGACCAATGTCACACATGGACTCCTTTTGTGTTATTGTTTTTGTCGTGTGCCATGTGTTCTGTGACTCACTTTAGTTTGATCCGGTGTATTCTGTGTCTAGTTCATTTAGGTTCTCGTATTTAAGTTCATATGCCTGCCTGTAATGATATTGTTTATTCCGCTCTGAGAAGATTAAAGCGTTTACCTTATGCTCGTTAAGTGCTCTCCTGCTAACCACACCCGTGACAACCAATAATGATTCTGAAAGACTCTTAATTTTTATTTTAATAATAATAATAATAATGTTATTCTAACATCATGATAAACATACCCAAAAGTATTAATTAATCATGTTAAGGTTACAAAGATATTAAATGTAAAAATGAGTGCACTGGAAAATGAGTGCTTATCAGGTTTTTTTAATTAGGCATGTTGGACCGTGCTTACTTTTTAAGTCACAACAAAATGAAGGTTGTTATTATTTCATGAAGGTAGCATTATATCATAGCTGTTTATTAAAAATAGAAAAACATAAAGGTAAAGTGTGAAATGATTATGCCATTACTGTCACAAAACAATATAGCAAAAAACTGCCAAAGTTCTTTACGTTTCCCTCGCAGGAGTAGAACAGTGATAGCATGAGGTTAATTCTTAGGCCAGTCACAGCACGAGCAGTTGGGATTAAAGACAGTCCCAACAGGACAGTTCTGTTTATGGAGCTTGTTATTAGAACACTGAATGAAGGAAGTAGTCTCATTTGGGTTTACGTATATCCCATCCGTTTTGCCAACGCAGAAGTCTGAGAGGACTGTGGGGACAACGTGAGGTCTTGTGGCATGAGATACTACAGTAGTGGATGCTGTTGTTGTGTTCTCATCAGGCTCATGTGTTGTATTTGAAGAAACAGGAGGGAAATCTGGGGGAGGAAATATGAATTAGATTTTTAATCGCAGTTAATTCACCTTAGTTATTGATCTATCTTATTAAACAACTTTCTAAATTATTTTAAATAATTTTAATAAAACATTCTGAACAAATTTCATGTCAAATCAATATTCTACATATATGTATTAATTTATTATTAATTTATTATAAATTTTCATTATCACAAAATAAACTGTGACAGATTGAGACACAGACGTGACTATCTATTCTTTTTATAATCTTAAAAGAACTTAAAAAGGCAATCAGGTTGTTAATTACAATGATTTATCATATATGTACCGAAGCTCATCTTTGCATCATAAGAAAAAACATGCATTGGTAAACCACAATTATGATAACATTATTTTGTAAGGTGTCATAATACAGAGTAATTACCTAACTAGGTACTTAGTAGTAGCCAGTACTTACACGAAATAAAATGTACTTATTATGTAACTAAGTTATGGAACAGCCTGGAATTAGTTTGTAAGAGACTGTTACAGAGCTACTTTCATTTAAGTGCAAACTTGATACACTTTATTTTAAGTAGCTTATGTCTGTGTACTTTAATTTATAATTATGTTAATAATCTATAATAATCTATTGGTTACATGTAACATTGGTTACATGGGTAGCTGTGTAACAGATTTGGTTTGCTACAAATGTGTAACAGTAACAGCCTTTAAATCTACATAATTGTAAGCACAAACTGTTTCATAACTTACATGGCAAGTACTTTATTATGTAAGTACAATGACTACTACGACGTACTTACAAGGTAATTACCCTGACACCTTAAAATAAAGTGTTACCAAATCATAATTATGACATAACAGGACAAAACAATGAGATACGATGTGAATCTCAATTTCTGCGTTTTGTCTCATTTAGGAATTTTTTATAGATATTTCATGTCCTAATTATAATTTACCAAAGCATGACTTTTTTTTAATCTTCTGTGCTTAAGATAAGAGTTGTACCTATATTAAGAAGTGTACTGAGATGTCTGATGAGAGGGTATTTGCCCTGCTCACAGAACTGTCCTGTAAAGTCATCAAGATCCAGAGCCCAGACGAAAGCTCCTCCAAACCTCTTCTCTTTTAGGTAGTTCACCTGAAGCAGATCAGATTGAGTTATTTCCAGCATGAGAGCTGCATTACATTTCACGTATTTCCCGAATGTTACCTTAGTCTGAAAGCTTTCCTTGTTGTCAAATCCCACCCATTCATATTCTTTTGTTGCATAAGGAACTTTCTGATCGTCAATCCATTTCACTGAGGTTCCTTGAAGAAAAGCACAAACCTGATGGGAAAACATGGGTTCATAACTCTTCTCATTTTTTTTGGCACAGTCAAAAAACAAGCTGTAACGTAAGTGCATGTGTTAAGTTGAGGGTAAGACCTCATAATAGGACCAGAATCCGGCCTCTCTGGTGTGTATTCCAGCTGATGCAGGACCACTAGCTGAAGCTCCAGCTCCACTGGCTCCATCCAGTGAAGACAGGCGAAAGGTTCTTCCGTATGCTGCAAAACCCATCCTCAGCTTCTCCAAAGGCGCTCCCTGATCTCTCCAGTATGTCATTGCAAAATCCTGCATAGTCATGACCAATCCCTTATTTCCTGTTGCATGTTTTCAGCATGATACATCATTTATATGTTATACACAAAGTTAAGAACAGTAGGATAGAAGACGTCCTTACAGTAGTGTAATTATCCCCTGGGTTTCCAGAGTCATGGTACAGAGGACTGCTGTGACCGGTGACACTTTCCCACGATCCGTGGAAGTCATAGGCCATCACATTAATGAAGTCCAAATACCTGCATTACCAGAAGTTCATCAGTTAAGTCTCAAAACATTCAAGCAAAAGACAAGCTTGACTTTGTGGGTCTTGACCAAGACTACATATTCATTTTAGAGTGAACAGAAACTCTTCAAAAGACATACTTGGCAATTTCTGCAATTTCATAACCAGCATCAATGGTTCCTTTCCCAGCGCTCACTGCAGCAGTGAGCATGAGTCTGGGGCGTCCGGTGGCAGAGCTCTCTGCCTCGAAAGCTTCCAAGAGCTCCTGTTAAAGTCATATGTTTGCAGTGGATTAAGTTTTTTTTTAAACAAAATAAATAAATACAAAAATTACACATTAGTGCTGTCAAATGATTATTTTAAGATTAAAGTTTTATTTTATATAATATACATATGTGCTCTGTATATTTTTTATGCTTATGTAAATACACAGGCATAAATATATATATATATATATATATATATATATATATATATATATATATATATAGTGACGAGTTGGCTGCCCCTCCCCTTTATTGTCGTCATCATCACCCCGTCCTTTATTCGCCGCCCTTGACCAGGGGGCGTGTCCGAGAGGAGGGGCGTGGTATTGGTCAGGTCTGGCGGTGTGTGACGAGGCGGCACACCTGAAGCGTATCGAACCTCGTCACCGCTGCCGTTAAATGCCGAGCGCGCCTCTCCTCGGGAGACCGGTCTCTTCCCCCGTGCATACACGCTGATGTCCTCGTGGGTCCAGGAAGGGTGCGTGAAGGGACTCGCCACGCCGCCAGAGAAGAGCTTTTTTTATCCCTTCAAAACTGTCGACTGGGAAAGAAGCGACGGAGAAGCCGCGGGAAGAAGCCACCGCCCCTCGCGCCCCGGACCAGAGAGGGGAGCGCGTGCGGCCGGCAGACTCCGCCCCTTACCTGGACCCTTCTCCCTGGAGCACTACCTGACCTGCACTTCCCCTGCAGCACGACGAGGACACCAGTTCCCCGGTTTATTTTGGAAACTTTTTCCCTGGACACTTTATTTTAGTATATTTTGTTAATAAAAAGCCTCTCCTAGGCCTGACGCCACGCCCACTGTGTCTGTCGTTGGCTCCTCCCGCCACTAATATATAGCCAATAATTTTGTCCAGCCCATTTTTTGAGTTTTTTTAATTTTTCCCTCCCTTTTTTGTTTTGTTACAATACACACAAAGGGAATAAACATGTGTATAGCAAAATGTGTTAATGCAATAGTTCTCTGTGAAAAATACTTTTTTGGAAAAAATTCAGGGGTGCCAACAATTTTGGCCATGATTGTATGCTCATTCTTTCGCTTAATCTTTCTCTAATCTATTATCTATTCTTATTCTATTCTAGTCTTTTACTTAAACATTCATGTATGTTACTATCTCCTCATAAAAAGAGCATAATTTAAAAAAATCTGTAAATATTACCTTACAGAGAAGAGTGAATCTTTGCTTGTCTTCAGGGGGACTCCCACGGGAACCTGGATACTCCCAGTCCAGATCCAGACCATCGAAGCCATGTCTCCTCAGAAATGGGATGGAGGACTGAATAAACGTCTGCCTGTTTTCTGATGTAGACACCACGATACTAAACCTGATGAGAGGTTCCATGAAGATGAAATAAACTGTTACGTTTCACACATCTCCTTCAAAATTCAGTGTTTTGAGCAGGATTTTACCGTTCTGTGCCAAAGTTCCATCCTCCTACGGCCAAGAGAGTTTTCAAGCCAGGATTTCTGTCAAATCAAATATTTGTGTCATTCACTGTAATGCTGTCTGACAAATGATCACTCTTAAAATATCACATACTTTTCCTTTAGTCCATTGAAAGATTTGTAGAGAGATTCATCATTCCATTCAAAAGTGCTCAGCTCGTTTGTGTTACTTATAATGGAAAAAGCATAAATTAAATGAGTGCACAGATATGGATCCACATTTTCTGGCATGTATTTGACATTGCCAGGTCTGTACTGAGACCAGTTTGTGTAGTAGCATGCCAGCTGAGAGGCCCATCCTGAAATAAATAAAATACAAACGTATAATGCAACAATCGTTTATTATAGAATTATTATTACAATAAACATGAGATGAAATAAATATTATTAAAAGCAATTATTATTAGATTTATTATTTTTATGATCTTATGTAAGAGAAGTGGTTCGCACAATAGATAAATTATTATTAGAAGTGGTATATCGTGATTTTTTAATTTAGTATTTAGTATATATGAATTTATATAGTTATATGTATATAAATAGTTATATGAAACAACATATAGTTATATAGTTATATATAACTAACAACATATAATATATAGTTATGTGAAACAACAAATTAAAAGAAAATTACCAAAGTGAAACAAAGCCAGGGAAACACCTGAAACAAGATAAAAAGAAGTGTTAACATATAAAACACTTGAGGCCATCCAGCTCGTAAAATGAATTCTGTAAGATCAACAATCACTTACCAGCTAGAAAAATGAATTTGGTCATCATAATGTGAAGACTGTATCAGTCAAGAAACTGCTACTAATGTATAAAAGACATCAGTTAGTGTTTATATAACCCTCAACACACAGAACTCCTTGCATAATACCAATGATTAACCAAAAACAAGGACATGCACTCATTTTCCTAAAATAGCTTTTTCCTGTCATCTGCTCTGGATGTTATCACACAGTACATTTTTAGAAGATGGACCATTACACTATAAGAGTTTTAGGGTTTGCACATTGTGTTTGTAGTGTTTGTTCCATTGTTTACATTTTAATCTGAAGCCTCGGTGTTGACATCCGCTCTGATCACCTGCTCTTCATGCTTCAAGGGTCTGAAAAGTGTGTCCTCATTGCATTAGTATGTTACAAGCTCAATTGAATAGTCACTCAGTAATAAAAGTTCACTTCGCTTTCTGTTATGGCGATGATACTCAGCTCTGTATTTCTTTATGGCCAGATGAAACATACCAATTCATAAAACCGACGGAATACGTAGGCCTAGTTAATATAAAATGGATGACTAATAATTTCCTACTGCTAGTTTGAAAAACAAAAAAGGCTTAACCTCAGTGTGTAACAATCTAGAACACTGTCTGACACCTGATGGTTGCTCTGTTAATTCTTTGTCATCGGTTAGGAACCTAGGTTTGCTATTTGAAAGCCACATTTCGACAGATCCTCTGCTAAAACCTCAACGGTCATTAACACAAACGGCTTAATGCTTTGAAATCTGAGGCAAAAAAAGGTCACTAAGCACAAAACCAATTTTCTCCTACGGCCATTCCAGTCCTTTGACCTGAACCCTGTAGAAAATGAGTGAGTTGAATTGGAGAGAAGCGGCATCGACATGGAGCTGGGATATGAGGGTTGTGCTCAGTATCAATGAGTAAAGTAAATATAACGTCATGCCAGTCTTAAGCACTTGTTCTGCATGATCATGTTTATCTTCACGGTCCAAATAAACTGACAGAAATATCACAGCCTCCACTTCGCACTGGAGTTGAAACCTCCAAATGACTCCAAATAATAATGCTTAAAATGTAAACGGAAATCATAAATTTGGATGTTTTATGTGGTGAGCCCAGACATTATTCCTCATTTATCTTTTTAACTCAAATAGACGTGTTGGTCTCACAAGGTCCATTGATGCATTGTGCAGTAGACTTCATTTTAAAGAGCGCTTTAGTCAGTTATTTTCAGAGAGGAAAAAAAGGAACAAGTCTAAGCATAATCTGTTACAAAACAATTAAGTAGTTTAGTCATTAAACAAAGTGTGGTGAACTTCCTTCTAGGATTGGGAAGAATGCTGTATTATAAATAAGTTAGCGCTATCACGAGTGAATCAAACAATGTTCTTTGTTTAGCACAGGAAAGGACTAAAACATGAAATAAGGCGCTGAACTTCATGCTAAAAAAATAAATAACTAGAAAACAACTTACACAAGCTGTTCTTTCCCAATATTTGAATGCAGGTCACGTGTGTAAGCGTGTCCATGTTAGAGGTCGTGTTGAGGATCAGGTCATTCTGCCCTCTAATGGAGACTTTTGGCATAACAGCCTCATAATGGGCTCGTAAACTAACAGTTCACACAAATATGAAAACACAGATCGTTTTCTTACTCTCACGTAATTTTACAAGATCGTACATTTCGACCTGCTCCTCAAACAAACGTGTAACATGACTTCAGAAGAGTTGGAAGATCCAGTGAATATTCATACTTTTACGGTGCATTTAAATGGTGTTTTTGTTCTTTTTGGAGATCCTGGTCACCGTGAACTGTCATAACTGAAGTAAAGCGCATAACAAAGACATTAATTCTCTTGATGCATTTTAATAACCGAAGCACTACATTTATGATAGTACTCTTAACAGACTCAAAAAAACATAGGCCTAAAAAAAACATCATGTACATCATACTATAATAAGCAGTTAGATTGTATTCCGTGTGAGAATAAATGGTTTGTAGCCCATTAATGTGACCTACAGTACAGCAAACACACAAAAATACAAGTAAAAATGGTGCTACTGAAAAATAAAATATACACGAATTAGTAGCAACTATCATTAAGATCAAACACTGATTAATCGACAAAGCACAGTGGTGTTCTTGATGCTCAACATCTCTTCCTTTGCCCGTGTAAGTAAATCTGTGTGAAATGATCCTGAAGGTTATTTTATAAAATGAGCACGAGTCTGTTCAGCGAATCAAGCCGTTTTCTTTTCAGTCTTCTTATCAACATGATAAACACATCAAGGCATCTCTTCTTGGCTTCCTCTCACATGATTTGTGGATTTGAAAAACACTGATTGGTACTTTTACTGTAAACCCCGGAAACACCAGTTTACACTACTCTACACCTCTCGCTCGCAGCCCGTCCGGCTGGATCGGATCATAATCTTGTGTTTGTGTGTTTTTGAGGTCTGTGTAAAGTTGGTTCAGTGGGACACTGTGGGCCTCCCACCACGAGCTCTAAGCAAACGAGTAGATGGCGACCGGAGACGTAGGCTCAGAGCTGTCGTGGTACGGGCTCTTGTCCATGTTCCTCTTATTGACGCCTGTGTACTCGCCGATGAAAGAGCCGTCCTCGTTAAACTCGATCTCCTCGCCCTCACCGTACTCCATGAGGCTGTCGTCACTGTTCGTTCTCCTGTCGATGTGCTGGATCGCACCCTGACTGCGTCCCTGGCGACTTTCTTCCTCACTGAGGGGAAAAAGGATTCATTTGAGACTAATTTTACAGGGAAGATCGTCTTCATTATTGCAAACAACGCACATAACAAAGCTTGAAGACATGCGTACCGTCTGGTATAGGGCATTGTGGAAACTCGTGTTATCCTGATATAGAAGCCAAGAAGTCACAATTAATACAATGTAAAGAAGAAACAATAAACATTACATACAAAACATAAAACATATAAAAATACACTACCGTTCAAAGGTTTGTGGTTAGTAATTTTTTTAATGCTTTTGAAAGTTTTTTAATGCTAACCAAGGCTTCATTTAAAACATTAACACTATAAAATACTATCACAAACATTTCTATTCAATCATTTTCTATTATATTTTTCTATTTGCATATATTTCAAAAATGTATTTATTCCTGTGGTGTCTTCAGCGTCACATGATCCTTCAGAAATAATTCTCCTATGCTATTTTTCTGCTTAAAAACACTTAATATTTACTGTGTAATTTAGTTGAAACTATGATCCATTCTTTAATGATCAGAAAGTTCAAAAGAACAGCAATTATTTGAAATTGATCTCTTCCAATTATTATTATTAAAGATATTATCACTTTGGAACAATTGAATTAATAAAAATATGAATTTCCAAAACCACTAAACAGTAATGTGAAAACAATTAAATTGGACTGGAATACTTGTAGTGCATTCCCATGTACTGTAGTAAAAATATATGGTCATTCAATTAAACAACCACAAAAAAAAGGTCAACACTTAAAAATGACATGTTTCATACCTCTCAAGAGACCTTCGGTGGCCCATTCGCAAAAGACATAAAACAAAAATAAAGGAGGAATAAACAAAGTGAGAAATATGTGATGGATGGAGTGATAAAAAATGAATCATTATTGTGGTATACAGTACATACATCCAAATAAACCCGTGCTAATGCGATTATGTTATGATGTAAATGACAGGACTGATGAATTTTTTTTATCCTCGCATGCTGTTTTTATGTAAGTGCATCACTGAAAACAAAATGTGTCTGTAGTAAATAAACTTTGAACATTTTTTAAATCAAACAAAGTCACCTGTAATCAAACGTTCCATTCTCTCTATCATCCAGTGGCTCCATTGCAAAGTCCCTCTTGTCCCGCACTTATAAAACAATCAAACAAACAAAACGTTTTGCCACATATATTACATATTAATGTATAATAATTACACGTAACTTGTCTCAAATTCGATCGCACCTGGGTACTTTCCACCTCGGCTCCGCTTGATGAAAAAGACTATGAGCATGATAAGAACGAGGAGAGCGATGGCACACATTAAGCCAATGAACCAGCCCTGCGTCACAATGTCCACTTGATCTCGGGTATGTTCTGTTCATGCACACAGCCAATCACGCAGACATGTTAGGAATCACGTGAACCGAACAATGACCGTAAAAGAAGACACCTTACCCTCAGTTGTAAAATGGGGTGATTCCTCTGTGAACGCCTCCCCGACTCCAAGCTCGGTTTGTGCTGCCAGTGAGAACTTGTATCGAGTGTAGCGGTCAAATCGCCGCAGGGAGAAGTAGGTGATGTTCGGAGGAATGTATTCAACCTGGATTCTGTCACTCAGAGTGATGTTCACTACAAAGACATTAGGATTGTAACGCTAAGAATCCTTTGTGTGGTCATTTAGTCATGTCATTTTCTAGTGATAAAAAAAGATATATATGAATGATTACAAAAAAAATAATAAGTTAACATTAAAAATCTAGTGAAATAATTATAGGTAACAGTATTTGGGGGAAATTTAAGCAAAAATAGTTCACTGACTAACTAAATAGAGAATAGTTTATATTATAGTGGTTTATATGTAGTCAGTAATTTAAAAATAATAAACATATATGTTGGTGAACAAGATTATGTGACAAAATTATTAAGCTACAAAAGATTTCCATTTTAAATATCTGCTGTATTTTGAACTTTCTATTCATCAACAAAAATGAAAAAGGTAACACTATGTCCAAAAAAACTATTAAGCAGCAAAACAGTTTTCAACATTGATTCATATTAAAACAATATATATTTTTGAGCATCAAATCAGCACATTAGAATAATTTCTGAAGAATCATGTGACACTAAAGACGATGCTAAATATTCAGATTTGCCATCACAGGAATAAATAACTTTTTGAAATAATAATTATTCAATAAAAAACGATTCAATTAAAACTATAATAAAAACATTTTAAAATTGTAATAAGATTTCACAGTATTACTTTTGACTTTTTGGGTGTCAGACAAAAAACAAAACAAAGAAAACAACAGAATTTGTGCCTCTAATTCTTGTACAAAACGTATGTGCACTTACAAGTCTGATATTTGAGAATATATCCGGTCAGAATGCCATTGGGTTCTGCAGGCTCTTCCCAGTCCAGGTAAATAGTGTCATAGTGTCGGTGCATTATTCTAAACGATCTGGGAATCGAGGGCACTAGAGTGGAAAGGAAGATGAATGTAAGAAGTCGAGCATGTATTTGATGTGTTATAATGTTAAGTGAACAGTTTATTACCTCCTTCGGGTGTCTGAAACTCAATGGTGTTGCTGGGCGGACCCTCATAGCGATTATTGGCCACTACAATATAAATCCTGTAGTTACTGTACGGGACAAGACCAGTCAGAGTCCCAGACAGACGAGGTCCATTAGCTTTAAAACTCTTGGTCTTAATCCTCCTGCTCACAACGTGCCAGGGCAGACGACTGCTCTCTCTCCAATAATAAACCTGAGAAACCAACCACAGCTCCATCAGCAGCCCATATCATTTACTGCATGCCACTGAACTGAACATCTAAGAAGACATACTTTGTACTCCTTTATTTCACCCATGATGTCAGCTCGTGACACTGGTTCCCAATGGACCGTCAGCGTTGAGCTCTCGATGTCCGACACTCTCAGGTCAGATGGAGCGGCAACAGGACCTGTTAGAGAACCCAGTATGAGCGACTGACTCACATCTCTTTAGGGTTAATGAAGTAAATGTCAACTTACGGTCCTCCCCGGAGTAGCCGATCATAACAGGGGATTCTGGGCCATAGCCGAAGAAGTTGACGGCCTGAACTTTAATCTCGTAGGGTGTGAAGGTGTCTGTGTCATATATGATGTAGCTACACCACCAGTATGTTGTGTAGTTCTTCCACTCCTCCCTTGAATCCCTTCGTCTCCACCAAACCATGTAGCCCAGTTTCGGCCCATTCCATTCTCTGTACTCCAGTGGCTTCACACACAACAATATAATATATTTAATATAATATAAATCATATGCATCGCGGTCGGTATCTTTGACTACAATAACTGACATTCATCGATCAACAGTACATCACCTCCCAGCTGATCTCCATGTTATTTCTGAACACTCCACTTCCCATTCCTTGGATGTTTCTTGGGATGGCATCAGGCACTAAGGACACACAACGTGACTCAATATATACTATATTATACTATAATATAACATAATATGCCATTCAAATTGTTTTAAGAAATTGACGCAGTTGTTCAGCAAGGATGCATTCAATTTATCAAAAGTAAAAAACATTCATAATATTAATAAAGACTTCTATTTTAAATACATGCTGTTCTATCAAATGTAGTATCTTGTATCTTGAAAACATTTATCACGGTTTCTACAAAAATATTAAGCAGCACAACAATGATAATAATATTTTTTAAGGATAATTGTAACTCTCGAGACTGGAGTAATGATGCTGAAAATTCAGCTTTATTTATTTATTTAATTTTCCACATTATATTAAACAGAGAAAACACCTATACACCTAATATTTCGCAATAATGGCATATTTACACCAATATCGATAGCTATGTCAATAACTATATATGTGTCCATGCCAATGTATGATAACATTCTGTTTATTATAAGCATATGCTGCAGTTTTTTCTCTGCCTCTTTAAATCTTCAAGCTCTTTAAAATCAGATGGATCGGCTATTAATGTTTTTATCATTCATCATTCTAAAATAAATTCCAACAATATTGTTCCTCTGTGCAGTTATGACTTTGCTTCTATTTTTACATTTTGAACAATTTTTAAAACTATACCTTTATCATTATCATTAAAGTTGTCGTCCTTGGTGTAAATAGAATTTGTAGTTTTCAAGTTAGAATAAAATTGAACGAAAATAGAACAGAACTGAAAAGAATAAGGGCCTACCTGCTCCTCCTGTCTGGTAGTATTCAGATGCCCAGCTGGGTTTACTGGGACCTATACCGTTTACAGCGATGACCCGGAATCTGTACTCTACAAATGGTGTCAGCTGTAATACGACAGAGTTTAGGTTCCCGGGGTAGCTGGACAGGTTCTTCCAGCCGCTTGGCAGCAGCCAATAGTCTGCAAGAAGATCTTCGGTATATTGAACCAGGTACTCTAAAAGAGAATTAATTCAGAATTATGCCATTGAAAGGCTAGATTATTTTTGTTTGCATCTACGTTTGTGTGGATGTGTGTATTTTCGTACCTTTAATGGGGCTGTGGTTGCTCAGTCCTGGTACCCAGGTGAGTCTAACGCTCCTCTCTGACGGGTCTGATATCTCTAGGTCGCTGGGAGGATCTGGACGATCTAAAAGCAAAAGTATACATGAACAATATTCTCATGCTTATACTGCATACATGTATAAAGACTGTGTATGCTGGTACCCATCACAGTGAGTTTGGCTGAAGCTATGACCTCCTCCAGTTCACTTTTCACCCTGCAGGAGTAGATGCCTTCATCTCTTCTGTACACATCAGCAATGCTCAGAGAATCCTCATCCTTTGTCATCCTGTAAGACACAAAGCAGTCAAATACAGGAGCTTTTACTGCAGTAAACCACTAGGATAATTAATGACATGTGGTCAAAGCCAGATGTAACAATTTGCTGAATTTACCTCCTTCCTAAGATCAAGAACTTCTTGTCTTTAAGCCAAGTAACGGTGACTTCCAGAGTCGGGTCAAATTTAATCTTACAATCAAAGCGAGCCAGGCTTCCTCTTATGACTACAGTATTGTGTGGGACACGGACGATTTTAATGGGCTCTATGAAATAAAAACACGTTTAGCCTTTAAACAATCAGGTCAGCTTGGGTTATTATGACATAATAAAACATTTACAAGCATAATGGAATCAAGAATCTATAAAGCAAAATGTTTGTATTTTCTTATTGCCTGCTTATTTTGATGACATGTGCATATTGAATAAAAATATGCACATATGTCATTAGGTAGAAATTTCAAAGAATAAATACTGACCTTTGACCTCTAGCTGGACGTCCTTCTCGTCTCGTCCAATGACGTTGCTTGCCACACACACATAGCTTCCCTGATCTTGTAGCTTTGTATTTGTGATTTCCAATGTACCATTTGGAAGAATCCTATGACGACCTCCCTCTAAGGTACCTAGTCCTCCTTTTGACCTTTACAACATTGATTGGAAACTTTGCTGTTTACACTTTTGAAATCTTTTATGCAATTACTTGTTTTGTTTATTCACACCACCACAATAGACATATTTCCTGTTTTTATGCGTGTATTAATGACAATTTTAAAATGATAAGAATAACAATATATTTACCAACGCAGGTCAGGTTTCGGGGACCCAAAATATGGGCAGTCTAGATGAGTGTTATTGCCTTCAGTTGTTTTAATGAGTTCATCTTTGGGACCTAACAGGCGAGGTCTCATATCTGCCGACAACACAGTAATAAAGTTCCAATTACTCATCAAAGCTAAAGGTGCATGTAAATTCTACAACTTTCAATCCAGCTTTTTTTTTAGCTCTTACCCATTACAGCCAAGAAAGCGTTTGCCATGATATAGCCGTACTGGTTTGAAGCATTGCACTGGAACACAGCAGCGCTGTCTGGAACCACAGCCCTGAACGTCAGTGTGTCTCCTGAAACCTGTCTGCCTGGACTCTTAGGAGCATCTAAAATAAACACAGAAAAATGAGCATTAAAAAGCTTAGCAGAGGACCTGGTTGTATATGAAGCTGTTTTTTTTCTCACCACTGATTGGCTCTCCATTAACCAGCCACTGTATCTGGGGTCGAGGAATGCCATCAGCTCTACACACTATACTACCGCTATCATCACGAGACAAAACCAGACTCTCAGGCTTCTCCACCCAGAATGGAACCGCTGCAGATGGAAAGAGAATTTAAGAAAGATAGTGATTTCGATTTTGTCGTTCATTAACTATTCATTATTTATTCATCTTCACATTGTTCCACAATGCTTATGTGTACAGATGATTATAGAGGTGTTTTTTATGGTCATATTTTAATGATTTCTGAAGGATCATGTAACATTGAAGATTTATCTTTACCATCAAAAATATATATACTTAAAAACAATATATGTGCAAATAGAACGTTAATTCAAATTGCAAGAACATTTCATATTATTACTGCTTTTGTTAAAAAAATTTGTAGCCTTACTGAGCATTACAAACTTCCTTTAAAATATTTTACAATTATACAGGCCTCAGACTTTTGAACAGTACTATGAATATGGAACCAGGTGTAATGTCACTTAGGTTTGTGATGTTTTAAATGTCCAAGATGATGTGATGAGGTGAGATGGTGACAAATTTGATTTTTAAATCCTAATATTTTTAGTGAATAGACAAAAACGTTGGTCTATTCATCACACAACATATACATTTAATATAAAGCTGTTAAGGTGTTTTTATGATGTGTTCTCGCCACTTTGAAGCATTAACTGGAATTGTATGGAAAAGCATTGCATATTTTCTTTAAATTCTGTATTAGAGTTATATAAAAAAGATGAACAAATAATGAGTTTATATTTTTGGGTGAATCCACATAGTCACACTATGAACAGTAGATATAAAGTAATAAAGTATTCTACATTTGACCCTGACAGTGATGACGTGGTCCAGGCTGCCCATCCTGTTTGAAGCGCTGCAGATGTAGTCTCCTCCATCATCCATGGAGACGTTCTTTATTCTAAGTGTCTTATTAAAATTTTCCAACTTCTTTCCTGTCATGGACATCTCATCCCAATCTTTAGTCCATTTGATGAAGGGAGTTGGACTACAAAAAAGAGAGAGATTTACTAATTAGTTTAAAGCAGGTTCCACAGAAAGCTAAGCAAATAATCAAAACATTCATTCAACGGGTCTAAGAAAACACATACGTAATCAAAATGATTTTAAAACTCACACTCCAGCAGCAAAACACTCCAAAATAAGCTCTTCACCCAGCATCGCAATGGTTGTGCTTGCGGTTCCTTTGGGTTTCAGAAACTTGGGTGCTGTATGGGCTGCCATGCGAGCTACATAGATAACACAAATTTGATAGAAAACTTCACACTATTCAAACCTAGCCAAAGCAGAGGTGACTAGTTAGTGGATCAGTCTGTTGAGTGTTTGCAATAAAGCAGCATAAAAAAAAGAGTCCTAACTCACCATGGAGTTAGACTGTTAGATGGTTTAATTCAGGGCTCTTCCTCAAACTAAACACACACAGACATAGGCACGGGGAGATATTAAACCGGATTTGCTTAAAGAATAAACCAAAAGCAGAATGAAAACTGATCATACAGACCTGTAAGCACCTGCAGAATGAGCGGTGGTTTCTGCTGGATGGTGTTTGTGAAGGGGAAGCGTGCGACACACACATAGTTTGTAAGAGCATCTTCTGCTACGATACTGGAGAAGTACAGATCTCCATTTTCAGCCTTCGATACTCGACGGTCTTGACGGATTGGTGCCATGGCTATGGAATAAAGATGAAATTGGATACAATCATAGCCAGTATATTTGACGGTTTATTTAAGTATTAAATGAATGCTTCCGAAACGACCGTAGATCCTTTTATCTTCATATCAGAAATACAGGAGTTGGAGACTTACTGCTGTTCAGCCAGTAAGTGTCAGGTTTTGGAGGACCTACAGGAGGATTGCAGGGAAGGATGAGAGGAAGTCCAACCACCACTGAGACTGGCTCCAGATACTCCTTCAACCACGTACGGGACTCTGATCACGGAAATGACATGTTCAAAAAACTATTTACCAAACGCTACTGCTGTGTATTAACGATTGGATGCTGCGTGAGGCCTTACTGGAGACACGCAGATTAATGTAACTGGACAAAGCAGAGCCAAACTCATTAGTCGCCGTGCACTGATAGACACCCTCGTAGTCATCAGGACGACCCCAGAAGAAAATCTCTAATGTGCCAGAACGCCACCTCATGCTGACCTGAGGGTCTCGAGCCACATTCAGGTACACTCCGTCACGTGTCCATGTGAAGCTGCGTGCATTAGTCGTACATTTTACACTGTGATCAATCAATATTTTAGCACTTTACATAACCAAACAAATGGGGAAGGATAGGTCAAAAAAGGTTGATGCAAGTAATCAATTTAGTTCAATGAGGATTTAACATTTATAATTATATATTACAATGTGTTGAGCTTGTTGGATACTTACACTGGAGGTGGATTCCCCGTTGCTTCACACTCCACTATAATAGGGTCAACTGGATCTACTATGTAGTCTTGAGGACTCTCTTTAAAGATCATTGGAGGCTGCCTGACTGTGGGGATGTACAGTACACATAAAAATATGATTTTAAATTAATTCAACGCATGAGAATAAACAATGAACTCTGTGGCCACGTTCCAAACATCAGTTCCTCACCATCAGGAGGAATTTCCATGGCTAAAATCCATGCTTGCTGTAGGATAGTAAGTATGGCAGGAATCCTCCAACACTTCAGAGCTCTCATCTCTGCTGTGTACAGCCTCTGGCTTATTGTGGCCTAAAAACAGAGAAAGTTCTAACACCAGCACTAACATAACTATAAAATGCTGTACAAAATATTGTCCTGCACATGCTAGCATTGAACTCCTAACTAATCTGCTTTTATAATTATTAATGCTTTACTTTGTTTTGTTTTGTGTTAGTTGTGTAGAAGTTAATGGTAATTCATGAAAACGCTCGCTGCTAAAGACAAATAAAGACTATGCCATATGCAAATGAATCGCTTGTTGTATTCAGAGCCTGGCTGTATTATTGTAAACCACGCCCTCTTCCGCTTTACGCAACTGTGATTGGCTGCCCACAACAGAGCTATTTGCATTTACGCACCTCCGTACAGCTGTGCGTAATCCTACTGCGTCAATGACAGCGTTACGTTCACAAGCACAAACGCATCTATTTCAACATTTTAAAACGTGAAAGCCGCTGTATTTTACATTATGCGTATATGTTGAATATTAATATCTTTAAAGAAACATCAGTTAAAATATAAAGATATAAAGACCAAAAAAATAAATAAATAAATAAACAAAACAGGGAAATATTTACCCTTCTCCGCATGAATAATTTAATACGACATACATATGCGAATACATAATGCATAGGTATTTGTAAAATGGCATTATTTTATTATCTACTTCATAAGTTTCCTAAAGTGAGAAAACAATAACGTGTATAATCAGTACACAAACTAGCATACCAACTGAACTGGAGTATCCAGGATTCACAAAACTTCTTTATTCGTGTCAGCAGCTCATTTCACCGTGCTAAAATAAAAAACAAACGAACTATGTATAACACAAATATCGATATATTACACGAATATCACATTTGTCAAGTACACCATCTGGAGATTGTTACCTTTTATATCAGCTCTGCTGTTTGTTTCCTCATTATGCTAATATTAATGTCATCGTTGGCCCATTTTCCAAAAATGTCATTTTTGTTCCATGTAAAATAGGTCCAAAGCAATGTCAATCCAAGCAGATGTCTTCTGTAATGTATACCTCTCCAACTGACTCCCTCTTTTCATTGTCTTCATCCATTTGCCCACTCTACCCATGAACCATGAATGAAGTCCCACCCCCTCCATCTCTCTCTCTCTCTCTCTCTCTCTCTCTCTCTCTCTCTCTCTCTCTCTCTCTCTCTCAGTATACTTACAGATGGTGTCTAAAAAAGCTAAATATTATGTTAATTATTGACTAGTGGCAAAGGTTTATTGTAAAAGTCTTTATTTTATTATCTGACCTTTTACTAATTATCATGCCATATTTAAATAGGCCATATAAATAGCCAAACTCAGCTGAAAGATATTTAGCATTCTTTTTGATTATGACATCAATGCGTGGGTCTCATTGTTTGTTCGTGAAAAACTAAGCGAACTCATAATGAATGAAATGTTTGTTTCACGGTGATAATTGAAATGCGGTCATGCGACTCGTGGCTGCATCTAAAAGAGATTTCAATCAGCTTTAATAAACTGGCAGCCTACTCTGCTGCTTACTTTAAATATACACCGCAGCTGCACGCATAAAGCTTTAAACGTAGTTCACATAAACAATCGTGGTTGAGAACAGTAACAGGTGAATGTACTCCTTGTCACAACAACGTCCAAGAGGGCAGAGCTTGACTCAGGAGAGGAGATGTGGGTGGAAACAGGATCTCAAGCACTGAAACACATTCCCAGCCCACATCGGCTCAGGCATCCAGGGACGCATAAAGTACAATATGCCAGCTCGGTCTTACTGTACACTCCACAGATGAGCTAATACGATGAAAGAACAAAAAAAGTTCTTGAGTCAGCTCACTTAGTGAAGAGAGACACACGCATGATCTAATGCTCGCTCCTCAGCGCTTCAGTGTGCTCAGGGGTGCGAGTGACATCAGCAGCGCTGCAGTGCCATGCACCAAACTGTACAGAGCAGGACACGAGCCTGAATGAACCGCTTCCTCCAGAGACGGGACAATGAAACCTCTGTTCGATCGGACACAGTAAGCTGGTTCTGTTCAGACAGAATAACTCTGAGGGTTTTATCAGTTCGGCCTTAAAGTGGCACTACAGCTTGTTGGGAAGAACATCTGCTGGTTAACCAGTCATGAGATGCTAAACATAAACAGAACTTTGTTTTCATATACTGATTAGCGATTAGTGGTTTGGTACCATTTAAAAGGTTTGATTTTATTATCTGATTACACTCGTAAAGGTCGTAAATGGCCAAACTCAGTTTAAAATGATTTCACAGTTAGCAAGTGGTCCAAACAAGCAAAAAAGGATGAATGTAAACTCACTGCGCAGTCAGCCGTTTCTTCCCAAGCGCAATTATTTATGTTTATAACTAATAACAGTATCTAACTCAGTTCATATGTGTCTGTTTTGTTGACGCTGTGTTAAATGACAAGGGTAATTCAGATGAAGCAGCTGACTCACAACTCTCAGCTCTAGTCAGAAAGAAGGACGACATTATAATGAAACATACATTGTTTAACCAACAGTGACCTCACACTGTTTTACAGCCAGTAATGATGGAACTCGAATAGCAATAGCCTACCGGAAATAAATATGCTATTTACAGATATAAATACGCTAGATACTTAACTTATAAATATATATATATATATATATATATATATATATATATATATATATATATATATATATATATATATATATAAATACACACACTATATAACATTTAGAAAATGTAAATAAATAAACCATATATGTAACTTACCCAAGTTGTTATTTCTGTGGTTTCAGCGTTCAGTGCAAATGGAAGACCCTGTGTCTGTTTTCAGTGTCTGTTTTCAATTTACAAAGGCATCATTATTGCACCCTTTGCCCATGTTTTGTCTCCTGAACCACCACAGTGTGTCAAAAAATCCTGTGATGACAAATCCAAGTAGTTTGCGGTTTCAAGCAGAGGTTGAAGAAAAATAACTTCGCGGAGGGACAAATTTGCACAACTGTCCAAAATAACAAACGGTGCTCTTGACTGATGTCCCAGTCACCGCTAGTCACATGAGCAATGACTATGTTTGGTTCATTTAAGAATGGAAAACATCACTAAAATCACCATGATTAGAGACTCTATATTTATATTTATAGGAAATGGTCACACTGACATAATTTGTCACAATGTATGGTAATGATTTTCATCTTTATAGTCAGGCTAGAGAACATCCATAGGTTTTTGTTTTGTTTTAAAAATCAAGCCCATGACATTTAAAATGTCCTAATGCAGTGGCATTTCCCCTGTTCTCCCATTATTTATAAACTTGTCTAAACTTCATGGGTAAAGTAATAAAAACACCTGAACTTTACATAATCTGCTAAGTAGTGCTCTTAGGTTTATTTTGTTTTGTTAAAACAGAAATAAAGAAATGAATACATCATAAATAAAAATACTGACATTCATACAGAATTCACATTGGCATAAGTGCTCGTATGTTCTGGTCTAAAATGGCTGTTTGATTTGTAACTTCTCTAACATTTGTAACTTGTCAAAACACAATCACAATCCTTTCACAATCATGTGCAACCAGTAAAGACATATCTTCATAATTTAATGATGTTTTTGTATTAGTTCTCGTCCAGATAATTGCACACATTTAACTGAATTCTCATCAGCTCTGTGTAAAGTCCACTCAAACCCAGCGTTGCTGCAGCTCCCACGCTTTCCCTCCAATCCAGTCCCGTGTTTTCCAGATCGCTGAGCGTTCTGTCCTCAGCACTTCACACAGGCGTTCCAGTTTGGGCTGGTTCCGGTGCAGGTACAGCTCTGTGTCTTTCTGTAGCTGCTGGAGCACTTCAGACCTGCTTTCATCCAGCGTTACGTTTGAGCTCAGCATCGGGTTAAAGCGGAAATATACATTTGGTGATAAGAGGTCATCCAGCAGAGTGTGAACACCTGAAAATGGCAGTATGAACAATATGTTTGAATATAAACCTCAGTTTAGTTTTGCGCATATGCAAAATGGCACTGTTGGCTAAATGTGTATAGTGAATGTGTGGATGTATATATATATATACACACACACACACACACACACACACACACACACACAAATATATATGAGTTTGCTAACAAAAACATAACTCAGATATACTTTTCATTGTGCATTCCAATTAATCTAAATCAAACTGCAGTTGGATTATTTTGGTTAGGTAAAAATAACAAAAATACAGCTATGAACCAAAACACAATACAAACATGACAACATAACAAAAACATGATTTTCAAAAATTTAAGTTAACTTATATGACTTTTTATACCTATTTTTTTATATATCTATTAGATTATTTTTATTACTAATACAAATTTGATTCTTTTATTTGAACAATTTCATTAAATGCACATTTAACCAATTAAAAGTTTTTTTTTATTATTTTAAGAGCCTCAAAAGAGAATATTTTTTCATTATTAAATAACTGTAATTATCAAACTGTAAAATTAGTCCACTATTAGAGCCATATTTTTAATTATTCAATAATTAGAATGTGTGCATTGTGCACAATTAATTATTGTAAAAGTTTTAGTTATTAACAATATATTAATGATTGTATATTTTTCTAGATCTAACCCTCTGTGTCGGTGGCACTGCATATCAGGTTACTGATTTTGGCTCTCAGACTTGTGGAGGTAGCAGGCCCTCTTCTAGCGTTATCATAGCGACCAGTTCCCAGAGACAGCACACACTGGAAGGACTGGCTGGGCCACAGCAGTCGGCTTTCATGGACAGCCAGAGCACAGGGGTTATTGAGGATAAGACCACCATCCTGAAGAAAAAAGAAAGGAAGATTGTCTAAATGCAAGTATGTCCTTAAATTTACTAGCTGTGTAAAATGGACTGTTTTGACCTGGTGTATATCGCCATGAAGAGGGAACTCCTGGAAATATCCTGGAGCAGCAGATGAGGCCCGGACGGCCTGCCACAGCCGGTATCCTGATCCTCCAGCATAGCGGCTCAGTCGTCCTGGAGCATGGTTATAGTTGCGAAAGATAAATGCTTTCGGACTTTTCCCCCAGTTTACTACGGCACTTACAGCAGACACCTGCGTGAGAAGAGTACAGCCGTCAAGAGATCACGAAAACCTGGATTGGGAAAATCCATGCTATTTTTGATTAACCTTTGGGCTCAGCTCATCTCTGGCTGTTTTAATTAGAAGCTCCTCCCCCATCTTCTCCCTGTCATAAACATGTAGGAACAGTTAGCAATGCTGGCATTCCTACGGTATAGTTTTTTTACTGTGTAAATCCAACCTTAAGATCAGCTCCCATGTTTCTGTGTTGTAGTAGGAGTGTGTCCAGCCCATCTTTACAGTACCAACCAGGGGGTTTTGTCGAAAAACATCTGACCCGAAGCGATGGTACATCTCTTCACATTCATCTAAAGAGATACGAGCTAGACCCAACATGAAAGCCAGAACTGCTCCTGTACACAAAACACAGATAAAAAATACATTATATAAAAAAGCGTTTAGGTATGTTATGTACTAAATATAGACTAAGCTGTTCCAAAATGAACTCAGGCAAGGTGATCGAGATCCCAGTGGAGTAAATTATGCAGTCACTTATGCTCACTAAAGCTGCATTATTTATAAATACAGTAAAAACAGTAATATTGCTCCATTCTCACATGATCCTTCAGAAACCATTCTAATATGTCAATCAGAAACATTGCTTGTTATTATCAGTGTTTGTGCCGTCGAATATTTTTGTGGAAACCATAATACGTTTTTTCAGGCTTTGATAAATCGAAAAAGATAAAAAGAATAACATTTATTTAAAACAGAAATCTTTTGTAACAACAAAAACAACAAGCTGACCAAACAATTTAGAATGTTTATGTATAAATATGTTTCAAATTGGTGTGCATTATTACCAGTGCTGACTCCACATATGTAGTCAAAGAGCTGATACACTCGTTTTCCTGTCTGAGCCTCCAGCTGTT
The DNA here is from genome assembly GCF_018831695.1 of Puntigrus tetrazona. Lineage (NCBI taxonomy): Eukaryota > Metazoa > Chordata > Actinopteri > Cypriniformes > Cyprinidae > Puntigrus > Puntigrus tetrazona. Next base: position 11,082,895 of record NC_056721.1, on the reverse strand, counting down.
TTAGCACTTGTAGTGGAACTAATCCTCTGTAAAAAAAAAAAAAAGTATAAAAAGTCATCTTGGCATAAACACGTTTGTTTATATGAGCGACAAAAATATTTGACTTTATTCTGTAAATTGTTCACAGATCCCTAACAACGTTTTTTATGTACGATAGATGTGTTGGATCATATTTGTCCAGTTTTAAAGCTATAAACTTGTTTAAATGTGTTTCTTACTTGGTTCCGCCTCCATCGATGGAAAGCACCCTGACCCCGCACCCTCTGACTGGATCCACATAACCAATCAGAGCGAGAGTTTCCCTGATGGCTTCTTGAAGTTTTACATCCATCCCAAATGCCCGACGGTATTTAAGCAGCTGCAGTGCTGCTTTTCTCTATATTTAATCAAACAATGAACTGAAAATTCTGCATTTCTACAGTTACATATAGGTCTATATTTGGTGAAGGGATTGTGTGTTTTACTGTATACCTGCCACACCACAGATTTGCATGCTGGGTGCTGAATGAGGTGAGCGTTCAGCTCCTCCACACAGGAAGTGATAGAGGACGGCAACGTAGCCTTTTCCAGACTCTTCAGTACAACTTTAGTCATCTCATCAGCCTTCCTCCTCCTTAAAAACTGAAAAACAGATTTCCTGCTTTAAATAAACTATTTTACTGAATTCAAAGCATATTCACTGCGAAAAAAGAAGCAGCTTTCACAAAGATAAATATCATTATAGGATTTACTTTAAAACTATTTTCACTTTGAAATGTCTAATAACTTCCACAAATAATTTAAAAGAAACAGCAAGTAACATTACATTTTTCTAGTGAAATGGATTAAAATAATCTAACATTTACATTTATTACTTTGTACAACAAGCAAATGCAAATGGATGCACTGATATTAAAATTCTTGCTGACACAATGAGATGAAAACAATTTGAAAGTAATAAGGGTGTCTTATTAAAGTAATTACGATTTGTTGTCTTGCCAAATTCTGGAAGACTCACTGTTTTATGCAGAATTTCCTCTGGGGTCGTTGTTATAGTTGTGGTCTGGTCACTACGCCCGGAAGAGCCCATCCCCAGGTAGCTGCCCACAAAGCCAGGTATAGTTGAGGGTTTTAACAGACACTCTAAAAAGGACACTGGTTTTTCCCGGATCTCAGTGTACTCATGTGAACCTCTGTAAAGGTTTACCTCTCCATCCACCTCCTCGTTCTCTGAAGCTGCAGATCCTTTAAAGTAGCTGTTAATGTGGTTGGCCATGTAAGTGTAATTTTCCCCAAAGTGTGTGGCGAGACTGCTCATGTGGAACAAGCCTGGAGATTTGGGCTGAAGAAGTGGATCTGTAAGTCTATGTAAAGCATCTGGGGAGACTGAAGTCTTCAGGATTTCGGTCTCAGTATGTGATGATTTCTCAACAGTATCTGCTACTTTTACTCCAAAGTATCGATTGATGTGACGGGCAAAGTGGAGGTATCCTTCATCCCAGGAACTAGATACATTGTTATGAATCTCTGGTCTTGTAACTGTACTAATGTTTAACTGAGTTTGAGCACTTTTATTACCCATAACTCTTCGCTTTCTGCTTGTAGACCGTTTGAGCCCATCATCTGATGATACTTCAATATGAATTTTCTTAGGATTTCTAGAGAATGCAGAGTTAATGTGATTGGCCACATAGCTGTAACTCTCCCCAAATCTGTTTGCCAAGGAACTGATGTGGAACAGCTGCAGTCCAGGATAGGCTGAGGTCAAAGGTTGATGTGGGAAAGATTGACAGACCCGCTCTTTGGGAGGTGTCCCTATAAAAGCTCCGGATTCTGCAGTGCGTTTTTCCATCTGAACTTGTCTTGATGTTCTGGTTAATGGTTCCTGAACTCCAGACATCCATCCACTTTTCCCATGATCTACCAAAGGCACCTGTTTCTGCTTAAAGTACAAGTTTATGTGTCTAGAGAGATGGTTAAAAGACTCTCCTATTCTCAGTCTAAGTAGATGCAGCTGAAAAGTAGTCCTGCTGTGCTGTTGAACTCCAATGGGAGCTTCTGCTTTGAAAGTCTCTCTGCTGGAGCTTGAGTATAATCGATATATCTCGAAACCCAATGCATTTGCATATTTCGTATTACTGCTAATTGCTCCAAAACGTTTGATAGTCCTCTTTGATCTGTGAGATTTGAGAGGGATTCTCCTTGTAGAGTAAGAGGAGTAGATACTCTCACATGACCTCGGAGGCCTCCTGACAAGATGAGAAACATTTCTGATGTTTGTGAGCAGATACTTTATTTTGTACACTAACCGGAACCGCTTTGAACCCAGGTGAGTGAACTGGGCTTTGTCGAGGTACCAACCCATCAATGACGTTCCAACAACAACAGAGACCAAGCAGCTGATGTGAATGAGGACTGAACGAGGTTTGGCAGCAGAACCAGAATCATGGAATAAATGTCTAAAATACAAAGCAAACAAAAATTCAGCTGAGGGGAATGCATATTTTATAATACTTCATTTGTCCTTATGGTGTCTGTTCTTAATAATAATAATAATAATAATAATAATAGAACCAAAAACAAAGATCATTATAATGAAATATATAATGTAGACCATGTGGCTCTGCACAGTTTAGCTCAAACCCTAATTAAACGCACCTGATCCAGTGAATCATGGTCTTCAGAATTACTAAAACTTCCAAGCAGCTGTGATTTGGAGCTGGTTAGAGGTGAACTCTGCAGAGCTCTAGTCCTCCAGGAATAAAGACCATTGATGTAGACCAGTGTTTAATTATGTCTGCACGCCCCCTCCTGGTCAGTTATGGTTATATATATATATATATATATATATATATATATATATATATATATATATATATATATATATATATATATATATATATATATAGCTAGTTAAACTAAATGATATCATCTGTAAATAAATGGCTACAAATACATCCATGTTCTGATTTATTTACTGACACGTTTCATATTAATATGGCACAGCAAATCCTCCAGTTAATTGATTTGAATCTTCTGATAAATGAAGCGCCGCCATGCAGATTACAAACAGAAATAAAGTAAGCCAATTCGATTCATATGCAATCCTTTTAACCGTGTTTTAATTAGCCCATTTTAATTAAGCCATCAATCTCTTTAGGGATTTTATAGGCCATACTTTGAATAAAAACGGTGTGCTCAGAACTATGAAACAGGACACCAAGGTGTCGACTGCAGGTCAGAAAAATACCTTTTAGCACTTCCACGAACCTATTTATAGTACTTATAGTTGCCCGGCGGTCACATGGCAGACGGAAGAGAAGTGCATATATTTGCCTCTTTTGTCTTTGTTTTGATATGAGGACCGTCAGCGGTCTTGTTGTACACAGACATGTCCACGTGCTTAGGCACAGTGAATCAACAAGTCCTCTCTTTAAAATGCCAGACACAAGAAAAATTCACCAGCAGACCCACCGACTGCTTTCTTTTGTAATTAGTTCCAAGTTACATAAAATATTAACACTTTGTTAATGTATTGTAACAAGGCTGACTGTAATGTATATCATAAACTGAGAATTGTAATGCTACAAAAACTTCAGCATCTATTTTCAGTCCCATGTTCAGCAAAATGCACTAACAAAATGAGGTCTATCTGTAAATACAAATGTTAAGCAGCAATACATATTTTAACAAATAATAGAAATTTATCATTAGAATCATTAAACTAAAAAGATCAGACATACACACTTATTCTGAAGGGAAAAAGGTCAATGTTAACAGCGTGCAGCTTTATTAACGATTACAACTTATAACATTTAAATAAAAAATACTAAAAGAGAAGGTGAGAAGGTAACCTTGAAGGTGATTAATAACTGCTGACTTACCTGTCTCTTCTTTTCTCGTGAACTTGACAATTCTATGACTTGTTTTCTCTTGGATTACTTCCTGTGGTGTTTACACTTGTTTCTGTTGTGGTATTTAATCCCGCCCTACTCTTGAGGTTCCAATCCTATTGGTTGGTTCAAAGGGACTACTGACCAAACCCCTGACCATTTCTCATTAAAGGACAATCTGTCCCTCTGCATCTTAACAGTTCATGACCAGTCAGGAGACTTCTAAATTTAGAAAGGAATTCCCTCAGAGCTGTCCAAAGTGTCGACACTGGTGTCATTTCCCACATAGTAATTTATTGTAATAGTAATTTATTGTAAATACAAAAACCATTTTTTTTAAATTGTAGATCTCAATAAATGATCATTTATTCTGGACAAATACTGACATTACAACTATATCCAGACTCTTAAATATTAAATGCAATGAACATCCATTGACCTGGGAAGTCTGTTTTAAAGCTCTCTATCCCTTTATGACTAGTTTTTAGCACAGCGTCCAGTGTCGGTCCACTTCAGTCTGTTTCCTGCAAACACCTCATAGTAGGCCTGAACAGTGGGAGAGAGATGAACGTGCCAAGCCAGCGCAAACCCACCGCACTGTACATCACTGCGAGAGCTGGAACTGCACAGTGAATCTGCCCTGAGAAAAACAAAGTCACATTGAGGAATAATCAATTAGAAGGTGTTTCTTTCATTTAAACATCATACAAATGGTATGGGAAAAAATAATGAAAGAAATAATGAAAATTAAATAAATAAAAATAATCAAACTTAAACCTAAAAATGAATACACTTGAATGAATAACCCCAAAATTATAAAAAAAATTAAGAGTAAATTAAGACAGATCTTTATTTTGTGTGAACTTTTTAAATGTTCTTGTGAAGTCCCACTAAATAAATAAATATATAATCACTCAACAATATATATAAACAAATAAATATGTTCTTCTCATCAATCACTGTCATTTCCGCCATAGCCATCTCATAACCGACTCCTTTCATATTTGCTCTTGTCATATTCCGGCAGTGAGATGCCTACTAAATGTCCTTTATCTTCCCGTTCCTCTGAACAAACCGAAGAAAGCTAACTTTTTTTATTTTTACGCGTATTGGGTATTCTCCATCATACACAAAATGAACATGACGCACTGCTTATAAGGATGCCTGGGTGCAAAGCTCACTAGGCTCCCTTCAAGATATTTACTGCATGATACGCACAGGTTCACCCCAGTCTACGTACGCGTGCAAAATAAGACTGTCCTGTACGTAAAAACAATGCCACTGTAATTAGTTTAAGGATCTAAGAGACAAATATGCTCTCACACTTATAGTTTCAGAAAACTGCATGGTTTCGATGTCTGTTAGCTAGCTCATTAAGAATATAGCTATTTATTTAGACCGCCAACGTCTTAACACGAGCTGCAAATTACCACAATAAATAAATTGGCGTACCTGAGTGGGATGGTTCAAGCTCCTCCCCCGAGTCGCAGTTCCCGCGTGTTTCCGGATGTCGAGGGGCTTCGTTCGCGGTGCAAACTTGATTCAGTCAAAGACCGCGACGTAGTGCTCGTTAGCTTAAAGCCAAATAACTTTTTCTGTGTTCATAATTTGCAAATTAGAGCCTACATAATGAGCGAGTACATCGTGAATTCACTAGTGCAGTCTGCTCGGGCGGTGACCGCCGCGCCTGAGTGAATCGATCAAAACAAGACAAACCTCGAGAAGTAGCTCCGGTTAGAATGTTCTTCCGCGGGACGCGTGCGATTCTGTTTATTAACTGGTGGCGCGCTAAAAGTAAAATAGTGTTGCTTTAAAAACAAGGCACGGTAGGCGTACATCTACAGCTAGATTAATTAATATAGAAGCCATGCGATTAAAACGACCAACATATGAAGTTTCATAAAATACTGAAATTATCGTAATTATGGGATTTTTTTCATTACATAGGTCTAACCTGGCAACTCTGATTCCCAGTATAACTGCTGATATCTTACGAAAATTACATTTGGAGCCGCGGAATCACCGCAGCAGGCTTGACAATCGTTTTCTTTACCGGTATGAGTTTCAAAATGTCTCGTGTATGAACGTCCAACTGCCGTGGAGCCCGTATTCTTTACCAGTAACCATAGCGACCGAAGTAGTGTCAAAGATGGCGTCGTCCGTGAAACTCTTATCACTGTCTGGCACAAGAGTCCGATTGAGCCGCGAGCTCTTTCGTGAAACCGTCATTAACCGACCCAAATTAAATTTGGGTGGAGAGCGGTGCATTAGGATCGCGCAGAACACAAAACTGACGGGATCAAAAACTTTCAGATGACACGCAGCTCCGTTACTGTAAGTTACTGAAAACACGTGACACTCTGTGGACGCGTTTGCGTTAGCAGCTCTCTTCTAGTTGTCCAGTGCTTTTCCGTTCACACAGCGCCTGTGCTCTGAGAATGCGGTTGTCCTGAAAATGTACAGGCGCGAGTTCGGTCTCCGTTTATCAAACAAAAGGTACTTTTTCAATTTTATTTCATTTCTTAAATGTTTTTGGATATTTCAGAATAACGAAACGTTTGTTATTAATATACTCATTTTATTACTCAAGTTTTACATTCATAAACGTACATTTTCTAATAGAAAACCCTGTTTCAGTGTTTTATAAAGAACTGGAAAGTTATTTTTATACTATTCAAAGAAGCACTAAGAGAAAGGCGATCAAAACTGTCCAGTTGTGTTCTGTCTTTAAAATGTTGGGAGTAATTTGAAGGCCTTGATTGTGTTTTTTAAATTCCTGTGATTTTTATTTAATTCCTCTTTGTCAACTACTATGTTCCTTGTTGCTATCTCAAAATAAAAGTTCCACAAACTATACATTTTAAATCACAAATAAATCGTGGCTAAAAAGAAATCTGACCACTTGTTAAAAAGTAAATATTTAATCGACACAGCCTCGACTGGACATTACAATCTTCATTTTTAAAAAAGCAGTGACAGCTACTTCATGTATTTACTTTGTCTTGCTCAATGCAATTCATCCTCCGTATAAATTTACCAAACCAAAAAAAAACAACAACAACAACAACAAAAAACCCCAAAAACAAAATATGTAATTTCATCAAGCCACGCCTTTATTTCTCTTGGGTATAAATTGTACAAACAATAGTGTAGATCAAATCAGCAACATCTTAATGTGACCCAGTCCCTGATCTCCATCTACATCATCAATTCCTGTAAAAGGCAGGGAAAAAAGCAAATTGAGTAACACTGCTTGAAACCATGGCACCACATTTAAGGACTGAGCTCTTCTCAGATTAAATTAACTGGCTTCAGGACAAATTCAGAAGAACGAAAGTCAAATGTTAATTCATCACAGAAGAGTTAAAACAACAACAACTGTAAAATGCATTTAATTGAATGACTTGAGATCTTTTAAAATAAAGATAGCATTTAAAACTCACCATAATAGCATTGACAATGTCATTATTGTTATTTTTCAGTGCACGCACAGCCTTTGCCCTGGATACATTGGCCTGTGACATGACCAGCTCAATGTCCTTGACCTCCACTCCGGTCTCATCAACCTGCAAACGGTAAAGCACATCACTCATGAATGTGGACATTTGCTTTTGTTGAACACAAGCATGTTCAGTATTATTCACTCACCTCTTCCTCTTCGCTCTCCTCCTGTACTGTCGGCGTCTGTGTGTTTTCCTGGATGTTTGAAACTGCTTCTCCTTGTACCTTGAACTTCTCTGCGGCTGCTAACTGAGCTTGCTGGGACAGATCTTCAATCTGAGGAGAGAAGAAATCATCAGAATTTTAATTTGTTTTGTGAGCTTCAATGTTCTTCACTTACACCACTGTGAAAGTTTCTCTCTCAGAACAGAAAGTTTGGCTTCATCAGACTCAGAAGAACGAAAGTCAAACTATTTAAATCATCACCAAGAGGTCACTTAGGACTAGATCACCAGACAAGTTTGCTACACAGAATATGTTATCAACCGAAACAGGGCCAAGATAGGTGTTGCTCACACCAACCTTAAATAAGCAGATTTTATTTTAATCTTTACCTTGGCCTCGCCAAAGACAATGTAAGTATCTGAAGCTGGACTTTTGTAGACATCTGGTTTAGTGATGACAAAGAGAATGTTCTTGGACTTGCGAATGGTTACTCTGGTAACACCAGCAACTTGTCTCAACCCCAATTTGGACATGGCCTGGCAAAAAGAAGAAACAATACTGCATTAAGTCTAATTGAATTTGGGGTTAAAATTACATTCATTTAGTTCCTGTGGATGACCCACCTTTCTCGCTTTCTTCTCACTCCTGCTTTGTTTTGCTTTGCTGACTGGTTCCTCATCAATTTCAGCTGCAGCTGCAAGCTGTGAAACAGGAACGAAGTTTCAATCCATGAAAAATAGTACATGAAACAGTGAGAGAAAAAGTGTAGATAAAGTACTGCTTTTTGTATGTGTTGATCAAAATAATCTTACCTGTGCCTGCTGTGTTTGTGTCTGTGCAGAGTCCTGCTCCTCCAGTTCAGGAACAGATTCGTCACTGTCAGATTCAGTGCCAGACCCTAAAACACCAAGACATGTTAAGTTCCTTTGCCATTACACACAGACGTTTACCATAAATACTGTTTAAAAATAAATCTTTGATTGCAATAGAAAAAAAGGGTGGATCAGTGTTCAAATTGCACAAATACTTTAATACGCTTTAAATATAAACAAACAAATTGCCATTATGCTTATGATTCTGAATAATATTCACATTGATAAAACACTCAACTACTGGCCCTATGCTCTTTAAACTGCTCCCTGAAAAGCATCCAACTGAAGCTTTAACTTAACTCAAAGACTAAAAGGCAATTTCCAAACCACACAGTTACCAGGCTAACTCTAACCGATGAAGTGACCCTAAAGAATTTTGTAGAAGGAAACATTTTGCAATACGTAACAGCAGCATAAGCATAAAAAGCACAAAGAGACAGAAAAAGATACCCTTGTCGTTCTTGATGACTGGATCCAGTATGGATGGTGCTTTAACAGGTTTGGGAACAGGGGCTGGCTCAACTTTAGTGAAAAGGACAGGTTCAGTTTTAAGGGTAGGGGCAGTATCAACTTTAGGGGCAGAGGTGGGTTTAACTTTAGGGGCTGCAGCAGACTTAACTTTTGAAGCAGCAGCTTCAACTTGAGACGTAAGAACAGGCTTAACTTTAGGGGCAGGCTTGCCTTTAGGAGCAGCCTCAGCTTTAGGAGCAGGAGCAGCAGCCTTTGCTTTAGGCGTAAGCTTGCCTTTAGGAGCAGCCTCAGTTTTAGAAGCAGGGACAGACTCAGCTTTAGGGATAGGAGCACCGACCTCAGATTTAGGGACAGGAGCAGGCTTGTCTTTAGAAGCCACCACCTCCACTTTAGGAGCAGCGACAGGCTTAGCTTTAGCAGCAGGAGCAGCTTCAACCTTAGTGGTAGGAGCAGAATCAGCTTTGGGCGCAGTCTCAACTTTAGGAGCAGGAACAGGCTCAGCTTTAGGGCTAGGGGAAGACTTATTTTTAGGTGCAGGAGCAGCATCAACTTTAGGGGCAGCCTGAGCTTTAGGGGCGGGAGCAGCCTCAACTTTAGGGGCAGCCTGAGCTTTAGGGGCGGGAGCAGCCTCAACTTTAGGGGCAGCCTGAGCTTTAGGGGCGGGAGCAGCCTCAACTTTAGGGGCAGCCTGAGCTTTAGGAGCGGGAGCAGCCTCAACCTTAGGGGCAGCCTGAGCTTTAGGGGCGGGAGCAGCCTCAACTTTAGGAGCAGCCTGAGCTTTAGGTGCGGGAGCAGCCTCAACTTTAGGGGCGGGAGCAGCCTCAACTTTAGGGGCTGGAGCAGCCTCAGCTTTAGGGACGGGAGCAGCCTGAGCTTTAGGTGCAGGAGTAGCCTGAGCTTTAGGGGCAGCCTGAGCTTTAGGTGCGGGAGGAGCCTCAACTTTAGGGGCAGCCTGAGCTTTAGGTGCAGGAGGAGCCTCAGCTTTAGGGGCAGCCTGAGCTTTAGGTGCGGGAGAAGCCTCAACTTTAGGGGCAGCCTGAGCTTTAGGTGCGGGAGGAGCCTCAACTTTAGGGGCAGCCTGAGCTTTAGGTGCGGGAGGAGCCTCAACTTTAGGGGCAGCCTGAGCTTTAGGTGCGGGAGGAGCCTCAACTTTAGGGGCAGCCTGAGCTTTAGGTGCGGGAGGAGCCTCAACTTTAGGGGCAGCCTGAGCTTTAGGTGCGGGAGGAGCCTCAACTTTAGGGGCAGCCTGAGCTTTAGGTGCGGGAGCAGCCTCAACTTTAGGAGCAGCCTGAGCTTTAGGTGCTGGAGCAGCCTCAACTTTAGGGGCAGCCTGAGCTTTAGGTGCTGGAGCAGCCTCAACTTTAGGGGCGGGAGCAGCCTGAGCTTTAGGTGCGGGAGCAGCCTCAGCTTTAGGGGCGGGAGCAGCCTGAGCTTTAGGTGCGGGAGGAGCCTGAGCTTTAGGTGCGGGAGGAGCCTGAGCTTTAGGTGCGGGAGGAGCCTGAGCTTTAGGTGCGGGAGGAGCCTGAGCTTTAGGTGCGGGAGGAGCCTCAGCTTTAGGGGCGGGAGCAGCCTCAACTTTAGGGGCGGGAGCAGCCTCAACTTTAGGGGCGGGAGCAGCCTCAACTTTAGGGACAGCCTGAGCTTTAGGGGCGGGAGCAGCCTCAACTTTAAGGGCAGGTGGTGCTTTGTGTTCAGCTTTAGGAGCTTGCTTAGCTTTAGGGGCTTGCTTAGCTTTAGGGGCAGATTCAACTTTACTGGTAGAGACAGATCCTGCATTAGGAGCTGCTGGGGTAACAACAGGCATTGTACTAGGTGGCATAGGGGGGAAAGCAGGCATTGAAAAAGGATTCTCAGGTGGTAAGAGAGGTGGGAGATCATCATCCTCTAATGCTGCAGGAGCAGGTTTTGGAGGAGTAGCAGTGGCTGGTTTCACATTTGGCATTTGGGCAGGGCTAGGCTTAGCAGCTGCTTTTACAGGCAGAGGAGTCTTGGATTCTGAAACAGCAGGGGTTGCTACTTTTGGAGCTTCAGAGGCAACCTTGGGGGCTTCAGCTGCTTTGGGTGGACTGGAGACCACAGCTTCTGTAAATGACTTTGGTGCTGGGGCAGCAGATTTAGACGTTACTTTAAAGGCAACAGGAGCCACAGCAACTTTGGGAGAGACAGGGGAAGCATTTCCATCTCCTGCTGATTTTGCTACCTCTGGTACTGGTATAGCAAGAGATGGCACAGCTGCAACTGCTGCAGGAGCCTGAGCAGGCTTAGAGGCAGTGGGAGTTGCTTGCTCAGGTTCAGCAGGTTTAAAATTCTTTGCTTTCTCTTGCTTCCCTTGTTTGCCAGCCTTTACCACCTTGGGAGCAGTCTGCTCAGCTTCCCTAGCTGCAGGACAGTCAGCCAAAGGGGAGCATGGAGGGGTAGCACGAGGGCCAGAGGCAGATTTAGGAGAGGTAGGGGAGCTTGAAGAGGCAGAAAGAGAAGAGCGTTTCCTGCGTCCAGCAGGAACTGGCTTAGGAGCGGTGGTGTGAGGAGAAGAGGACAGCTTGGGGTTAGTTTTGCCCTCTTTAGGCTTTGCCTGAGAGGGAGCAGGGGCCGCAGCAGCAGGTGTGGCTAATGGAAATAAAAGGGCTAGAGTGACTTTTTTGGGAATTAAAAAGTGCATGGTGTAAACCATCACATCCATGCTGGTTATAAGGGATGCTGTCATTTGCACAAATGTGTTAAATCGGTCCAAAAAAAGCCCAACTACTAAATCAGACCAAACACACCAGATTATCCTGTTAAATTTTTTTAAACTTTGGTAAAAAACAAGCAAAAAAAAACACTACTCAACTGCACATGCATGAACCAGATAGGAATTGGCAATGAACTACAACATCAAACTTCAGCACCTAAAACTATCTGCAAAAAACTAACACTGTTCAAAAACTTTTAAACCATGTAAACAAAGTGTAATATGCCTACTCCGCAAATCTGTAACAAAACTGAAATGGTGAATAGTTATTAGTAAGCAAATGCCCTCAGAGGTAGTGAAGCTGCATTTTGCAAAAAATATTAAAAATGTGGTATTTTGCTTCTACAGTACACAATCCTAATTAAAAACAGATCTAAAGAGTTACAGAGCAACATAAACTTGGTTAAAAACACTACCCTTTTGGGTCACTGTGAGAGCAAGCAACAATGCATGAGAATGGATAGGTCTTATGTGCATTTGTGCAGATTATGAACTGTAATCCGAAGAGAATGTATCAAATACTTAGCTCTTTTGTTATAAATACGAGAAGAAATATCGCGACTCTCAAAACCAAAGTAATGCCATTCTGCCTAGTGGAAAAATCTTGTCTCTTGCATGATAAAAATGCTCACTCTAACGGATCCAAGAAATCCTATTTATTATTCATATTGTCATAATTGCAGTTTACCAACGTGCTATCAAAGAGATAGTGTTGCATATTTATTTCTAACCACACCCAAGATATGTATTCTTAGGTTTACTTAAATTATTAATTTTGTTTAACACTTAGCTATAAATATTCACATTGTGAACCAAATAATACTATACGTAAATATATAGAAAAGTTTGTTCCTTAAAATCAGAATCATTGGGATGCTTAATTTGTAAAAATGCTAAATTGCTTGATTATCTTCACAAAAACCAGGACGTCTTGCAAATACATTCAGGTACAATAAATTCCTCCAATAAAGAACATCGCACTTTCTAATCAAAGACAGTATCTTGGATTAAAAAAAAACAACTAAATGCCTTATTCAGGCTGCAATTGCTCAGGTTCAGTGAAATGTTAGGAACTTGTTCATGCAGAACGGTACTGTTCATATTTCATGCACAAAAATGAAAGGAAGCATGTGCTTTCAATATCACAACTCAACTTTAGTGTAATATTAACCAGTGCAGAAAAAAACACACTGTTGGGCAAGGCAGTCCTGGATTACTATTTTTTTAAACCCCTGTTACTACCTCATTACCAATCAATATATATAAAAAAACCTTTTTGTCTGCAAAATTAAAGACTTCAAAATATCTTTTGTTTTCCACAGAAGAAATCCATACAAGTTTGGATCAACATCAAAACTATCCCTTTAACAGAACTAGTGCGTTTTTTAATCCAGGGAGGGGCTCAAAATGAACATTAACCTGAAAAAACTCTAGGTGGAGAAAAATGACTCAAAAAGCATCCCCACCCTACAAAACATGTCACAGCTCCAACTAGAGAAACTAGCTTTGTGAAGTTTCTACAACAGCTGGTAGAGCACCATAAAAAACCCTGACGAAAATCTAAAACAGGTGCAAAAACACCATAAAAATAGACACACTTACAGTAACTGCCTTATTGTTTAAATAAAAATTAATAAAAAAACAATGGCAAAAGGATGAACACTATAGCTCCAGGACCCCTCACACAACCTACGTTGGTTAAGTGGGACATGCACATTTAAAGGCAGCACTAACCCGTCTCAGCCTGGGGCTGCTGCATCTCCTGCTCTGTAACAGGGACAGTTTCTGTGGCTTCGCCTGGCATTCTGGACTGCAACAGAAACCAACAATAGACAAACAATTACAAGCTTCGCCAAAATGAAATCAACAATACATTTCAGACATGCGTTAGTCTGTGCTCATGTGTCTACAACCGCTCAAAGCGAGCAGTGCACTACTAGGCCTCTTCCTGTAGGCCTCTGCTGTCAGCTGTGAACAGCCGGCTGAATTAAACCCACTGCTGTGTTCACGTCTCGACTGATAAGATTTCATAATAAGTCCGCTGTACAGTAACCGAGTTTTATAAAAAAGCCAAACGCATAGTCTATTCAATATCATAACGACACAGGTTGGCGTACAGGCTGTACATAGTCGCGCGTGCACTGTGATGCACATTTCACGTGTGTAACAGAACAGCACTGTCCTCTTTTAGACAAATCGCTACCCAAATAATAACAAAACGACGCGGACAACTGGAAATCAGTTTTTCATCTTTCATAATATAATGCTATCATAATGTGTGTACATGCGTGTGCTTATAAATTAACTGTTTAATAGGCGAGATCAACTTTCTTAATGAGCGATTGTTACTGACGCACACAAAGCCTGTTATTTTTGCCATTATATTTATATTTATTTACACAAATTTCGCTCTAGTCGTTTTTGAAACTGTATTTGGTGTGGTTTTAACGTCGCTCCTCTCACACAGCAAGCGGCGGCGCGACTCGCTCCCCCATTTTGAGCAGTCAGCCGGTTGTATTCACTGAGATATTTACTTAACAATACAGCCAAATAAATAAATCTTTACCGTTCGGCACAGAGGAACACTAAAGCAGCGGCACAAGTAATAAATCAGCGGTCAAAAGCGTCAAAACAGGGTTGGATGACAGTAGATGTAACACAGAAGAACTCACTTGTTCAGGGCACAGGATCCAAGATGGCTGTAAGAGAGGGCTTCTGACCTCCGCGTCGCTCTGATGTCACAGCTCTGCTTCCGGCCTCAGCAGGAAGTTGCTTCTGGATACGCTCTTGCTGATAGCGAGAATCCACATTTACAGGTAAAAATATTGTTTAAATGCTCGAGTCCTGGTATTTCAGCGCGGTACTGTGTAGACATTAATCAGACGTGATGGAGAAATCTCTATAACTGTTTTAAAAGAAAGCATGCGTTTTTGTTTACAAAAAATAGCAATGCTATGCTAACCGGGATATTTATAAATTCGTTTGCCTGACGTACTATAATATCAATATCTAAAGTACTTTCTTTTACCGTAGGATTTTAACGTGAGAACATATGTTAAGCAGGTTAAACACCTTTGTGTACCGCTGTGTCTTTTAGGTCACATACCCCCAAATATCATCCTAAAATGTGAAAAGGCAGTAATATATTTTCATGTTTAAACACCGGCCTAAAACATTCTTCTGTTTAATTCCAGCACAGAGATGTCTATGTCCCATTTGTATGGGCGTAGAGGTAATGAGGAGGAGGAGGATGGTGTGGAAATTGAGAAGTTTGAGGTGACTGAGTGGGACTTGGCCAATGAATTCAACCCGGACAGACGCAGATACAGACAGACTAAAGAAGAAGCGACTTATGGGATTTGGGCAGAGCATGACTCTGATGATGAGCGGCCCAGCTTTGGGGGGAAAAGGTATGTGGTTGGGTAAACTGACCTTGGTAAAAGACCTTAGTGACTAAGCGGTAAATACTGATACTTGTATCCACACAGATCCAAAGACTATTCAGCTCCCGTGAACTTTGTGAGTGCTGGCCTACGAAAGACTGCAGCTGAAGAGAAAGCAGAGCAGGAGGGTTCAGATGACTCAAATGATAGTGGAGAAGCACCTCCTCCACCCCGCGCTGCTGCTCCCAAAAAACTCCAAACGGTAAATACACAAAAAATTGCACATCAGATCCAAAAGTATGAGGGTTTAAACAAATTATTAACAATGTTTTTGAAAGCCCAGAAGTCTGAACTTATTTGATCAGTAAAGACAATAATATTGTTACCTTGTACAGCATTGTATTTAAAATTATTTTCTATTTTAAAGTTTTTAAAATGTCTTTTTTTTTTTTTTTTCAAGCTGAATTTTCTGTATCATTAGTCCAGTCTTCATTGTCAAATGATTCTTTCAAGATGATTCAAACGTGCTTGATGCTCAAGAAATATTTCTTCTTAATGTTGACAACAAATATTTTGAGCATTCTTAAATGAATGTTTGATCAATCAAATGACTCTTTGGCTTGTAGAATAAGAGTGTTTATTTCTTTCAAACTATAAAAGTCTTACTGATCCCAAAGATTTCAACAGAAGTGTAATGTATGTCTGCGTATTCTTTATTTTAGGGTGGAAGCTTTAAGACGTCCCAAAGGTTTGCAGGTGGTATCAGAACAGGGCAGGACATCGGATCATGGGAGAAACACACACGAGGCATCGGTCAAAAACTTCTGCAAAAGATGGGCTACGTTCCAGGAAAAGGATTGGGCAAAAATGCTCAAGGTAAAACAAATTTTGCTTATTGTGAATGATGTGCTTACTTGGGGATGGTGTCGTGATGTGAACGTCCTTTTATGAATATTTTTGTGTTCAGGTATTGTGAACCCGATTGAGGCGAAAGTGCGGAAGGGCAAAGGAGCGGTAGGAGCGTATGGCAATGAGAGGACCCAGCAGTCCCTGCAGGATTTCCCTGTTGTAGACTCTGAGGAGGAGGAAGAGAAAGTAAGTCGGCACTGACAAATTATCGGTGGTTACAGTGAGCAAATCAAATGCTCATCATATTCAAAACAATTTAAATTAAATAAAGGGATCCTTTTAATTGCAACGTGGAGTCAGGAAACACATAAGCATTAGAATAAACAGAACAGCAGCGGGTCAGATATTTCTTCAACAGCCCTGTTTTCTTTGAAGGAGTTTCAGAGGGAGTTGGGGCAATGGCGTAAAGAACCAGGAACGGCAAAGAAGAAGCCTAAATATTCTTACAAGACTGTGGAAGAACTTAAAGCTCATGGCAAACTGACCAACAGGAGCATGAGCAGACCTGCTGGAGAACTGGCTCAGGTTAAGGTGAGAGTGCAGAACACTTGAAGTAATGCACAATAGTCTTGTATATCTCGAAAAACATTTAACCCATCCATTGTGTGTCTAGGTGATCGATATGACAGGCAGAGAGCAGAAGGTGTATCACAGTTACAGTCACATGAGTCAGAAGCACAGTGTTCCCGAGGAGGCCCCTTTGAGTGTGAGCACACGTGAACAGAAGACCTCTGGCTTCTCCTTACCGGAGCTGGAACACAACCTCAAACTGCTCATTGAGCTGACAGAGCAAGACATCCTACAGGTACAGTACTCAGAAGCGTGCACTAATTTACAACAACATTTAAAACAATACTGTATAAATTAGGTAATATAATGCTGATTATAAAAGTGTATGCAATTCAAATAATTTTGTAATAATTAAACCGTAAGTGGTTGCTTCCTGTGTTGTGCTCCACGTGCAACCCTTCACACATTGTTTCTCATATTTATATGATAATTCTCTTCTTAATAAATGCTTGTTTTGCTCAATGACAGAAGCAAATAGCTAGCTACTTCTGGATTACTTCTAATTACGAGTTTGATGTGTTCAAGTGCATTGTTTTTAGAAAGAGCAGAAATTATGGTGGACTGCCTGTTTTGTCTTGCTTGTTTTCTGGGAAATCATATTAAAGTCAAAAGGTATGGGTTAGAAGATATTTAGCCAGTATCCAACAGGTTTTGAATAATATGTTGAATAATATAATTCACAGCTTATTCATCATCGCTGGCTGATGATTCCTAAATTTCAGTCAAATAACTTATATTTTTCATGTGTTCAATGCATAAAATATGCATCAAATGGTTAATTATATACCTAAATATAGAAGCCTAATAGCAGGTGAAAGCAATGAAGATGTTGTGAGGGAAAAACAAATAAACATATCTCTATGTTTCTTTTCTGTGCCATATTTAACATTTATGGTTCTCACAACTTGGAAAATCAGGTATCATAGTTATGTTTCCTAGTTGTAAATAAGATTAGAGAGGCATTTCATGTGATTATTTCTGATAGCGTGTGAAGGCTGCATGAACTTTGTTAATTTCTCTCTGTGGGTTTGTGGTGTTTGTGCGTGTATAGAGTGCAAGACGTCTACAGCACGAAAAGGACACTGTGGTGACCCTGACCCACGAGAGCGACGCACTGCAGGTCAGGTTGGCAGAGGAGGAACAGTCTGTTGGTCGGCTGGAGCAGGTGATGAACCTGGTGGATCGTTTCGAAGCAGGCGATAAAGAGGGAACCCCTGCTCTCAGCCTTCAGGAGTGCGCTAAGATCTTTCAACAGCTGCAGACGGAGTTCTATCAGGAGTATAAAACCTTGGGTTTGGGAGACCTAGCTGTGTCTGTGGTGCATCCTTTATTGAAAGAGAGACTTCGCAGTTGGGATCCACTGAAGGTATACATTTTATATAGTATTTATAATACGGCTCAAAACATCGTACACAAAATAAATGTACACATTATACCCACATATTTTGGAAACGAAAATTTAATTGTGGTTAATTGTTTGACAGCACTATTTAAAAATGCAGTAGAGAAAAACACTTGCTATCCTGAAATAGTATTACACGCAACTTTTTTTTCTGAATATATTATAAAATGTAATATGTCATTTAAAATATATTAAAATATTTTTATTTATGGTTGGAAACTATTTAAAAAATCTTGTTCGATCTTTGTTTCAATCGTCATCGTTTTTTTGTATTGTTTCCTACTTTTGTATAAGCCCTCATCTCTCTGTTTATCTATAGGACTGTTCAGATGGTTTAGAAGAAGTCGGTCAGTGGAGAGCCATTCTTGAAAGCTCACAATCTCTTCACGGTGGCCCAGACACTTCTAACATGGACCCCTATCACAGGTAGCCTATATCTGGGAGTGTGTATGCAGAGTGTCTATGGAAGCGAATGACTCAAGCAGGAGTTTTGTTTTGTGCAGGTTAATATGGGAAGTGTGGGTTCCAGTCATGAGGAGCTGTGTGTCTCAGTGGCAGCCCAGAATCGTGGGGCCAATGGTGGACTGTGTGGAGTGCTGGGCTCCTGTATTGCCTCTGTGGATTCTGGATCATGTTTTGGAACAGCTTATTTTCCCACGACTACAAAGAGAGGTTTGTGCTGACCATATGACCAATTCACATTTGCACATTTCCTTGTAAAACATAAATATGTTTAAGATCTAACCTCTCTGTGTTTTTGGATAGGTGGACAGTTGGAACCCACTGACAGACACGGTGCCGATCCATTCATGGATTCATCCCTGGTTGCCTCTGATGCAAACCCGTCTCGAGCCGCTGTACGCACCAATCCGCAGTAAACTAGCCCATGCCCTGCAGCGCTGGCACCCCAGCGACTCCTCTGCCAGACTCATTCTGCAACCCTGGAAAGATGTCTTCACACCCGGTGCATGGGAGGCCTTCATGGTCAAAAATATTGTTCCAAAACTAGGTATGTGCTCCTCTTTTAGACTATCCGTGTCAAGGCGTTGGGAGTCTTAAGGAGTCTCTGAAGGTTTTGCTACTGTGTTGCAGCTTTGTGTTTAGGAGAGCTGGTGGTGAATCCTCATCAGCAAGTACTGGAGCCATTCAACTGGGTGATGGACTGGGAAGGCATGCTCTCTGTCTCCACCATGGTTGGACTGCTGGATAAGAATTTTTTCCCCAAATGGCTACAGGTCAGTCAGTGTAAAAACTAATCAATAGAATTCAAAACATTTTATATTATGTCTGGTGTAATACGTAAGTATGCTTGCATTTTTGGAAATGAACGTATGAGACTAAAACAGTGCCATCAAAAATGAAGTGAACCTATTTAGTAAGATCCAATATTTAAAAAAGAAATTTGGAAAGTGAATTTAAAAATCTAATTAATATTGTATTATTTTAATAGGTTCAACCAACATTTTAAACATGAATTTAATATTTAATACATAAGCATACTTTTTTATTTCATTAACGAAAACATATTGGAACATATTTTTGATGTATCATTTCCATGTTAATGTCTGATTTTAAAATAACATTTTTTGACAATAATAATTTTTGATTCTAAAGCATAATAGTAAAAAAAGACTTTTTGTGACAGAGGTCAGAACTCCTATTATGATGTAGATTTTTGAGGTGCACTCTTCATTAAATAATCTGTTGCTTTTTCTACAATGTATAAAACAGTGGTAAAATATCTTTTTAGGAGAGTTAGACCTTTCGGGTGATATTTAATTTGTCATGATTAGATTAGGATTCATTTGTATTTATAGTGAAGTAAACTTCACTCGTACATTTGAGTTGAGTTCTAGGTGCTTCTTTTGTTTTCTGGTGCAGGTGTTGTGTTCCTGGCTCAGTAACAACCCAAACTACGAGGAGATCACCAAATGGTATCTGGGCTGGAAAAGTTTGCTCTCAGACAACCTGCTCAGTCACCCACTGGTCAAAGAAAAACTGAATGAGGCTCTTGACATCATGAATCGTGCTGTTGCCTCTGGACTAGGTCAGTCACTAGAAAAAAACCCCCCCAAAAACATATAGTATCAACTAAATGTGTTTCTAGCTTTATAGGTCCCTCATTCTACCTTTTTAAATTCACTTTTGTCTTTTGCAGGTGGATATATGCAACCAGGAGCAAGAGAGAATATTGCGTATCTGATTCAGACGGAGAGAAGGAAAGATTTCCAGTGCGAGCCTCAGCCTGAGCGTCGTGACATGGACAGTTCTGTGACACGGCCACCAGGCACCGCAGCGGCACCAACATCTGTACCCACCAACTTTAAAGACCTAGTCCAGGCCAAAGCTGAGGAGAACGGCATCGTCTTCATGCCACTGGTGGCTAAACGGCATATGGGCAAACAGTTGTTCACATTTGGCAGAATAGTCATCTACATTGAGCGTGGAGTGGTCTTTGTCCAAGGCGAGAAAACCTGGGTTCCTACATCACTACAGAGTCTGATTGACATGGCCAAGTGAGATTGATGATCAGTCACAGAAGCTGTTTAATTGTTGCCGTCTAGTCTGCTTTCATGCAGTTCATAACGCTGTATCAGACTTGTCTGTCGATGTTTTTTATATTGCTGAAGAACTGGTTTTGAATAAATGAGTCTTTAAATTAACATCATGTTTGCATGTTGTATTTAGCTCACAGCCACATTTTCATTCAGACTAAAATCAGCTGTTACACAGCCACTTTTTGTATACCCCCCCTTTTAATCAGACAACAAATAACAGATTTGTACAAGTTATTTTATTTAACTGGTAGAAAAATGAAATAGGTTTGATTTACAAAACACAACATAAGAGAAAACCTATTTCTATTAGAAAAGTAAAGAAACAGTATCACTTAATGACAACTTGACTGATCGTCCAATGGAATGATTCACTCTGTATGTGAAAGTGTCTGTATCTTCAGAAGCAGAGAGTCAGCAAATAAACATGTAAATGCATTCTGAAACGGCTATTTTACAGTTCTTTTTTTTTTCTTAGAAGTCCTTCTGAAGATCTGAAAAAACAAAATCACATTCAAATAAATCTGCACAGTCACAAAACTACATCCACCATCATCAGTTTAAGGACGTCAACACTAAAGCCAATCCTTATTGTTTTAAAATCATGGCCAGCATTAAATTATGAACCACTGTGGAACTGAATAAAAACAGAAGGCATAATAAAAATCAAATCAACTGAATAATCATGTTGATATATTTAAAAGTGCTTTTTAAGAAAAAAACAATTATTTGTAAAAAGAGGCTATTAGCATGCTGAATTAATTATGCAATATGACTGAAATGTCATGCATCCAATCCATCTGTAATGTAAAAGCTGAACTCTAGTGTATGTGAAGGACATGAAAGTGGGAGAAACTCATTTTTAACTCACCACTCTTCTGCAGCATCTCTCCTTTCCGAGACCGAGCCATTGCCTCCAAAAACCGATCAAAGACCTTCACGTACTTGGCCAGGCTGGTCCGCTTGTAGTCTACAAATAATAAAAAACATGTTTAGCACACAGTACCTGCCCACAGAACTGAAAAACACCACAACTGTCAATGTTTGCTCACCTCTGATTCTGCGTCGTTCTCCAGCTTCTTGTTCATTCTCCTTGTCCTTTGTGTCATCTTCCTCCGCCTCATCTTCTCTTGGCTTCTCCAGCTCCTCACAGATCAGACTACAGGGAGACAAGCGAGTCTAAAATATCCTCATAACTTCAGACATAAGCTCTTCAAGCTCTTCATTTTTTAGAAACCACAGCATATATAAAGCACTTGTCACATTATATGGAACAACCTGCCAAAGATGGACACTGAAATATTCCACATTTACCTGATCGTAGGGACCTCAAAAGGATCAAACGTGTTCAGTTCTTTCAGATCTATTGGAACTGAGATTCGACCTAAAGAAAATATTGAATACAAAAAGAACTGAAATTACATTTTCAATCCATTTTACTCGAAACGTAAAGCACAGATGAAACTTGCACCATAATAGTAGCATTTATTTTTTATTAAAAATATTGGTAAAATGTGTTAAATATAACTATTTTAAACAGTGGTCATATGTTAAATTTTATGTAATTTATTCCTGTGCAAAGTTGGATTTTCTGCATGTCTCCAGTGGCACATGATCCTTCAGAAATCATTCTAATAAGCCGATTTTCTGCTAAATGAACATTTGTTCTCATCAATGTTAAATACAACTCTTTCTTAATATGTTTGTGGAAACAGTGACACTTGAAATAAGTTTTTTTTTTTTAAGAACAATATTTGAATTAGTAAAGAAATTAGTGTCACAAAAGATTGAAAAATAATGAAATAAAAGTGTATTTCCAAAAAACTAAACCATTTCCTTACCCCAAACATTTAAATATCTGTGTAAAGTATATAAAGCTGGATCTCACCTGTCTTGGGGTGTACGCTGAAGGGGCTCTTTAGTAAGTGGTTGACTCCTTTACTGACGTTGACATCCAAGCGCGGGTAACAGTACTGCAGCATGATCTCCTTATCGAAGTGCTGACCCTTCTTACTATTTGACTTCACAGACACGCATGAAAAAAACAAAACAAAAGGAAACTAAACTGCCTTCCGTGGTGAAAGATTTCAATTGTCTACAGATCTACTGCTTTTACCTTTTTACGTTCAACCAGATCGCAGAGTTTGTCCCATCGCTTCACTGGGTCCTTTACATCCTTATTAAAGACTGTCAGCTCCTTTCTGATATGTGCAGTCAGACTTAAAGAAACAACAGTCAACTGGGCTCCTCATATGAAAGGATCAGTTACACTAATCAGATACACACTGAATACAATGAAAACACACTTGACACATGAACGATTATTCCCAATATGTTTTGCTATGGCACCATAACTGGTACAGAAATTTGACTGGTATTTGTACCAATTACTGAAATACTGGTAACGTCACAGCACTACCGGGGAATGAAAGGATATCTTCAGGCAGCAGAGCGAGCACTTTGTCTATACTCTCCTTGCTGCCCAATATGTCCTGGTCCACAATGGCATATTGTTGGAAATAGTGCTCCACCACAGACAGAGAATGACTTAAAATAAACAAAGAGCATACAGTTACATCCCTGATGTGTAAATGCGATATGCCTGAGGAAGTGAGCCATTATATTTCCCCTTACTTGATGAAAGGATGGATTGGATCTGACAACACAACTTTTCTAACGGTCTCCTCGCCACCCTAAAAAGCATGCACGGGGGCACACAATGGATTAATTACATCACAGCTTTTAGATTTCACAGCTGAACAGTTTCTAGAACGATCAGTTATCTGATATGTGAATACCTTGATTAAACTGAGGTACTCTGCCACGGCAGACCGCGCCGCCACCGAGAGCTTCCTAGCAGCATCATCACAAACCCAACAATGCACCCCTCTCCGGCCCGAGTACACCCAGAGGAGATGGTGGAATCCAAAGTCATCTGAGCACAAGATTCGTTGCATTTGATTGTGTCTTTGTTATGTTGTCACACATTCAAGCTGTAAGGGTGCTGTTGATAAAAAGTTACGCTTACCCCGAAGTGCCCGGTCCAGAATACGGATAGCAATGGTCATCAGAGTCCAGCACTTTGAGCAGATATCGGCAGCACTGAAGAACAAAGATACATAAAGATTATTTTTGCTGTGCGGTTATGGTGTAGGGAGCGTAGATTGATGTGGGGAAAAA
This sequence comes from Puntigrus tetrazona, assembly GCF_018831695.1. NCBI lineage: Eukaryota > Metazoa > Chordata > Actinopteri > Cypriniformes > Cyprinidae > Puntigrus > Puntigrus tetrazona. The sequence continues at coordinate 11,059,284 of NC_056721.1, read as the reverse complement.
AAGGAATATAAAGCAGTTTACATAAAATAAGAGGAAAAAATATGAGGTACTTTCTCGAGGCACTGTATATACATATTAAAAAATCTGCAATCGTCCGTAAAATGAAAGAAACGGAAAAGGCATCTGTGTACCTGCAGCAATATCTGACGTCATCGTAGTCGGTCATGTCAATGTCAAACACCAGCTCCTTCTCCAGGGCCTGGAAGGTTCCAGACTTCACCGCGTTATGTTGACTGGGCTGTCAATCACAGAACCACAACAATTATGATCTTTTCATTTTTTTCGCACAAGAAATATAAAGCAGACTAAAGTAGTAGCAGTTATTTACTTTCATTGCCATGCCAAGTCTTTCAACTAATATGCATAGAGACATAAAAACTCATATGCATAATACAAAAGAATGATCAACATGCTGCTTAAAATATACTGTTTTAGCATATAGCACCACAGGCCATGCAATATATTGAAATATAACCCAATACTGTATAACATAACCCCAACATAACGTAACACAATCTAATATAGATGAGTTATATTACCCTGTGGCTGTAGACTGCTCCGATATCAATCTTGTAGGGAACCATTTTCTGCATCTCTTTCTCCAACTCGTTCTGAGTAGTGAAGGACTGATATCTCACATAAATGTCATCTTTTAGGGTGAAGGAAAACTCACGGTTCTGGAAGTAGTTTTTAGACACTGCAAGAGGCAAAATAACAAAGGTTGATTCTGGTAACGCTAGGGTTAACGTTAAACACTTAAATGTTGTTGAAAGTTAACGTTCGCGTACTATAAGGCCATACTAAATTTATTAAAAAACATATAAAACGATTTGCATTGTTAATATAAGAACTACAGAAAGCGCCGGTTAATCGTTGCGTTATCATAAAGCATGGGCAAGTTAGTGGCTAAGAGATGTACTTACCACCGCCATAACTTAACCAGCGATAGTACTGTGAAAACGGAAACAGTCTGCGGTAATAAATCGGCAACAAGTCGGGCAAACAAGCTGTATCATAATCAGAGCTTGACATACTTAAGCTGTGCAGTGTTTATTCTCAATGACAGCTGACTCTACAACCAGCGCGGGAAAATTTACGTAAATAGGAAATGACGCGCTTGGTTCTTATTCGTTGGTCTCGCGCCCGGCTCAAGTTACCGTTTTCTGCTCTCTCTGCTGCCACCTCAAGGCTGGGAGAAGAGAGGGTTATGATTGATGTTCAAGCGTGATTAAAAACGGACAGCCCACACACCTGTTTAGGGTGTTTTGTCGTTAGGCCCGAGGCGCTACAAAGGCTCCTGCAATCCCTACAAATATCGCGAAATATCAGAGCGCGTATAGGTTAACGGTTTTGCCCTAATAAAGTTTTTGAAAAGTTACCTAAAAGACAGCGCAGTCAGTGAAGAGCTTGAGAAATATAAGACGCAATTTGTGAAGAAAAAGGAAGAGCACTCGGGTAAATGTGAACAGAATATGTGTACTTTTTATTGTCTCGTTTCCAGAATGGTCCTCATTGTTGTCAAACTGTGCAATAATTGTGTGTATTAGAGGTAATTGAATGCTAACTGCGTAATTAGCCTCAAAACAAAGGAGTTGGACATGTGAAATAATAATGCAAATATGTCATTTTCCAACGGGAATGCTATTAAAAACAAAAGGTATCATTTTTGTTTATTTATTTAAAATATACACTTATCAATGTATCACTAAACATTGTTAGCAGACAAAGTAAATAAAATGCCAATAGCGTGAATGGTGCGTTTAAAGGGATAGTAAGACATAAAAATAAAAATTCTGTAATATTTTTAATGTCTGTTTATAATGCCGTTATGACCTTTTTTATATCTTAAGTTTTGGTTACCTGGACTTTTTAGGTTTGATTTTAAAATATTTTAAAAGTGATAGTTCACCCAAAAATTTAAATTCTGTCTCGAAGATGAGCAGAGGTTGTATGGGTTTGGAACGACATGAACGCGAGTAATTAATTACAGAATTTACTTGGCTTTTTTTTGTAAACTATCCATTTGACTTTTCCATTTGTGATTCAAAGATTAATCAAAGTCTTATGAGATCAGAATAATGTTTATGGGTGAATTATTTATTTGAGATGTTTTTATTATTTTTTGCAAATGTCATAAAAGGCCATTAAATTATTATTTATGTACTGAAATAAGTGTCTCGCACCGAAAACCAGTCAACCTTTTTGTATCTGCATTCAGAAGAAAACCATCAAACACTAAAATGCTTTTTTTTTCTGAACTACTTTTCCCTTTCAGATTCTCACCACAGGAGGGCAGGAATCACTTGAGTACCAGAGAGACTGCGACACGGTCATATTGACTGCAGGCGTATTGATAATTCTGCAGCTAACGCTGGATCCGATCTGCTGAGTCCACAGTCACCGCAGGAAACAGGTGAAGCTATATAAATGTTTGAATACGATGCCCGTGTCTGTAACACTGGCCGTTCACCAACAATGATATCCCTGCCTTTGAATGAAAGGCCCCACCAAAGCCTCCTGTGATTGGGGAAGCACTGTCCTTGTCCTCGCCTTCCAAAACAAACTGGAATATGTGATTTTTGGAATGTGTGTTTTTGATAAATGGTTTTGTTGATGGAAGCCTCTCTAAAGAAATTTTATTGGAGTAACTGCTGGTAAATCCTAATGGAGTGCAGCTCACAGGAGCTCTTGTACAAGTAAGAGCTCTACTTGGAGAGAGTGGCTGACTGAGAGCACTTGTGTCTGAGTGTACTAGTCTCATTTACACCTCTCCCTGCCTCTCACTGTTTTATTTAGTGTTGATTTCAGTACATTCACGTTAAACGCGGCTTGGCTGCTCCTTACACATGTTCGAGGATTGTACTTCCGTCAGCAAGCCTCTATATTAATTACTAGTAACTTCCTGAGTGGCTCAGCAGAGACGTTCTCATGTAGCAACTGGTCAAAGCTATTTTAGACCTAATATCCTTCCCTGAAGAAGTGCTGTTTCCCGTCGTCCTTTTTCAGCACTTTGAATGAATGTCTTCCTGTTCTTGAAGATACGCAAGCCTCTAATAGCAGAGTAAGCTGTCATGCTGTACGGGGTGATCTGTCATAATGCAACCTATCATTAAATACAAAAAGCTTTTCAGCAGTAGTAATTATGAAACACAAATAACAATATGTACAGTATCGTTGAAAATGTAGGTTAGTAAGATTATTATTTGAAAGCAGTTATTACTTTTAAGGACACATTACATTAATCAAAAGTGACAATGAAGACTAAGAAAAGAAAGTAACAGAACTGTTATTTTGAACAGTTTTTTTAAAGAATCCTGAAAAAATATCACAGCTTCCACGCAAATCTTAATCAGAACAATAGTTTTTAATAATAATAATAATAATAATAGTTTCTTGAGCAGAAAATCAGCATATTAGAATTTCTTAAGGATCGTGACTGGAGTATGGAGAATCAGCTTTGCCATTACAGCTATCTATTACATTTATTAATCTTAAAAATATTATATTGTTAATATTTCAATATTTCACAGTATTATATATATATATATATATATATATATATATATATATATATATATATATATATATATATATATATATATTTTTTTTTTTTTTCCATTTTGATCTGCACAGGAGACTTAAAAGGAAAAAAATAAATAAATGAAACCAACCCTATACATTTGAAAGGTAGTATAAAACAATTAATTAATTGCATTTCTAAATTAATACTTTAACAATTATAAAAATTTAAATACTTCACCATTTATAAAATGTAACAGCTTGTAAAAAAAAAAAAAAAAAAAAAAAAAAAAAAAAACATGCTGGTCTTGAGAGCTTAGTTTCAGTTTAAATCTACCTCGATTTTACGGCTGTCTTTCACCTAAGTACACGGTAATGCGTTTAAATAATGTTCACTTCCTGTAAGATGTATGTATGTTTGGAGGACAGAATTCACAGTTATTCTAACTTCAAGTTTGGGTAGCGGTGATTGAAACCCATAAAAATTACAGCTCGAAAAAGCATGTTTGTATATTTAGCTTTTGAGGCTCAAAACCTCCTCGTTACTGAGATCTAGTCCTTGTGACAACTTTTCATGTGACAGTTAGCTCCTACCCACTTGCAAGCCTCTTTTTAGTGTTTGTTTGGCACGGAGTCTCTGTGATGCGATAAACAAAAGAGGTTGGCGGTGCAAGTTCAGCACCACCTTGTTTACTTGATCAGCCTTGACAGAAATAGACTGTAATGTTTGCCTTTATAACAATGGCTGTTGTTGCGGGGCAGGATGAGGGGCTGGTAGAGAAGCAGAGCGGGAGAGAGAGGCTTATCTGGGCGACAGGGTGAAGCATGTCAGGGCTTCAACTACGGAACTCCACCGACACGCGAGTCTCTATTGTTCAGTTCACATCCTCCTCCTCCTCCTCCTGCAGTGGTGTTCTCCATGTGTGGGTGGAAGTGACTTTTCCCTCAGTGGAAAATCTCAAAGCCGGGCTTCCCTTTATTCTGAGGAAGAAAGAGAACTTCCTTCAAAACAGGTGCAGGTTTGTGCTGGTGAGACAGACTCTGACACACTTATGATCTAAGCAGGATGCTTCCCGTTTGAGTTAGGTAGGTAACATCTGTTACTAATGGTATCTCACCCAGCAACAGCTATCTAGAGGTATTATGAACATTAATACGCAGTCTTGTTCATTCGCATCAAATGAATTTCAAATGGGGTCATCGCACGGAAAGGGTTGCGTGGAGACCGTTTCGATTACTGATAAACGCAGGGCACAGGTGTTAATTAAAACGTACCGCTTTAGTTAGCCCGATAAGTGCCTGTGTGCCACTTATCTTCACGCTGAGAATGTACGTGCGCTCAGAAGAGAGCTGAATCTGTTAAATATTTCATTTCGCAAGATTTTTCTTTTTCAGGCCGTTGAAAAGTAAATCTGTGTGCACACACGCACCTACACACAGACGCTCTTGCACTAAGACTTCGCTGCTGTTGCTATGACTACATACTTTCGGTAAAAGTGTTGTCTGACACTGTAAAGTCAAAGAGAATACTCATGTTTTCATATCTAGTCCTGTCTTTTCTTTCTCTCTCACGTACTTGCTCCTCTCCGGCGCGCTCAAGGTTGTGGGTAATTTCGATTATAGCTTTGTGTGACCTTGAGACTCTTACAGAGCGGCCTAAAATACCGACAATTCTGTATGTGTGTTGTGTACCGTTTAACATAACTAGTAGTAATTCACTAAATGTTCTATGCCATGAGTTTTCAATCTTTGGATCCCTTGGTGGATAATAATGGACATTACAGAAATATTTACAGTGTTTACAGAAATTGTGTGTACAGAAGTTGTGGTTCCATGTAATAATAATGAAATTGTACTGAATACAATAATTCATATTTTAATATATAACATATGATATAACCTTTAAAATATTTACATTACTACGTAAGTCTATAGTGTTGAGAATTCTAAGAAATTTCCAAGTTCAGGATTGGGTTCCAGTGGTTCCGTTTAATATATTTTAATATAATAATTATATATTGTGATGTAATTTATATAACCTATCTACTTATATAATCTAATACTCATCTTGTATTAATATTAAATTGTATTTGGAATGTAGGTTAAATAAAAAATATTATATAAAAACAAAAATACATTGAGTTTTTCAAGTAATTGGCAGACCCCCTACGATCCCACCTTGGACCCCCTGTAGTAGACCGTTGCTTTAGTCTGGAGCTGCTACAAATTCTCTCAAATCTCTGACTTTGAACTCTTCAGTGGTCATGCTCATGGTGATTTAAACTTTGGAAGCAGTTTTCTTAAAATATCTTTTATAATGAGTTCCTTGTCTGGCATATTGTTGGTTGTTGTGATGCTTGATTGATAACGTATTATACACATGGAATTGCAATCAGGCTTCATTGTTGTATATCATTGTTTGTTTCCTGGTTTAACAGGGAAAGATTGTATCAAGATATATTTTTTCTTTTCTTTTTTTTTTTTTTTTTTTTTGCATGTAAGAAACAAGTTACCAATATTTGCATGATATTGCAGCATATACAAGCATTTGGGGAAGCTGCCCCACCCTGCTGTGATTGTGGGCACTACTGCATGTGTAATGCACCCTGACCTAATTAGTTCTTTACAGTTTCACACCCAAATTGAATGTGTCCTTAAGAGACATAAATTTCTTTAGTACCATATTCTGATTAACACATACAGTATCTCATCTTCATAAAATAGCTTTTGCTGACCATATTTTGTAGGATTCGTTAACTTCTATGTTTAACTTGTACAACATGGTTTACAGAAACATGGGTCAAAGTCAAGCACCTGATCTCAGACGTGGAACATCCGGAAAGCACGCAGCCTTTAAAATAGGTCTTTTTTTTCAGTATTCAGTCATTTTTACACTAAAACATTGTTCTTCAACCTACATTTTTAGATGTAACCATCAAAAACCTTGGACTACTTTAAACTCCAGACGTGTGTGTCCGTCCTGACTTATCCAAACACAACCCTATGGCCCAGAGACCCAGATGCCAAAAACCACGGTTGGCTAATTAAACAGCCAAATATGCTCATCCATTATCAGCATACCTCAGGGGTTCACTGTGACACACTGTACATATGTGTGAGAGTGAGTGATAGTGGGGGTTGGGTTTATACCTCATGAGTTTAGGGCAGCCTTAGGGACCCCGTTGGCAAGAAAAAGCCCATGGCAGTAAGAGAGGTATGTACTTATGAGGGCACGTGTGTGTGGTTGTTTTGTTCTGTTGCCAACGCAGCAGAAATCAGCTGTCTTGCAAATATTAGTAGTATATCAAATATTGTTGCAATTATGACTATTTTTATTGCGGAAATCACAAAAGCAGATGGTCCAATTAATTTTGGACCCCATTTGCTTTTGTTTTATGGAGCTTATACTGTAAATATTTTGCATCAAATGTTTGAAACCCTTCATCAAGTGAGCACTGAATGATGACAAAGGTGATTGAAACTTGAAAATTAGCAATAAAATATTCAAAATAATCTGACATATTTAGTGTTGTCTGATACCGATACATAAAAAGATTTGAAAAACAATATGCTGCATGTATCATACATCTTTAAGAAGGATGTGCAATATAAATCAGAAACTTAATATGATGTGAGTTGAGGTTTCACATTGTTTATGCAAATATCTGAATAAATTTACTATGCTGATTATGTACATTCATTTCTCCTGAGGCCACAAGGCCAGCTTGTTCTTGCGTGCGTGCGTGTGTGTGTGTGTGTGTGTGTGTGTGTGTGTGTGAGACATGCTTTCTGCTTCAGTAAACAGTCACCCTGACAGATTCAACAAGGGTTGACTGAGCTTATTGCTTTGAAGCAGTGCCGAAAATCTGTTTTGAACTTAAAACAACATTCCTGGGATAATGCAAGTATGAGAAGGTGAATAACACAAGCAGAAAAGGTGCATAAGAAAGAGTAGACACTGCTCTTGAAGGTCTGAAATCGCGTACTGAACACATTCGTGTTTTCTCCTGTCATTATGATCCTACATTGTTTCAGCAGTTCTAGACGATCTATGGCGTTGTTAGTGCTGGAGTCACAGTGGCTGGTTTGATGGCTGCGTGTGTGTGTGTGTGTGTGTGTGTGTGTGGCAGACTGCAGCTTATCAGTAATTGGAGAGAATAAGTCTAACCCCATCATTTCATTCCCTCCTTTACTGATTTCTCCCCAGTTTCTCTCACAGGTTTCTGTCTGCTGGATGTGAGACATTGGTAATGAGCCGGCATTCTGTCATTCCCTTACTTGACACCCCAGAGCCTTAGAGAGGAGAGAGGGACTGGCGCTGTTTGGGTGGAGAGGACGTCAAGCAGCTCTTTCGCTGTGCATTTTCCCTCTCTGATGCTGGATTTATTCTTCTAAAACCATGTTTAACAGACTGTGCTGTTTCATCCAAGTTCTTTTCTTTTTCCTTGATCTCCTTTTGAAAACCATGCTTCAAGCGGCGACTGGTCAAGGTCATCTTGATTTAATGCATTAAAGTTATATGAACATAAATGTGCGTTGTAAAATGCTAAAAATGCTTTTTCTTTTTTTTTTTCTTTTTTTTTTTAAATCCCTGGCAAAAATGACGTAGTTCTGTAAAGGCCCCTCCCACGATAGTGGGAGAATACTTTTTGTACGAAAAGAAAACACAAACAACTAATTTATTCAAAGATTCGTCACCGTAGCACCATTTTGGACAGCATCCAGTGTACGCATATGTGTATACTCGGTGGAAATCTGTTAGCACATAGTGTACATACATGTAAAGGCGAATCTTTCTATTGCATCTAACAACTGCTTATGCTGATTCACACAAAAATGTAAATTAATCACCCTCAAGTCATTCCATGTATACATTCTTTCAGAAATTTAGAGTAATATTAAATATCCTGGCTCTTCCAAGCTGTATAATGGCAAAGAATGGCCAGGCCAAGAGGGGGCTTTTTTTTTTTTTTTTCTTGGTTCTCATGAATACTTGCATATTCACACTGTAGCTTATGCTATAACTTCATCCTCTGTCGTCTGCTAAAACACCGTTCTCCCGTCAATGTTTATGACAGAAGCTGGAGATTACGGTTCATAAATACGGATATTTTTCTTACACAAACGCATTGCTTCACTTCAGAAGACCTTTATTAACCCCCGGAGCCATGTGGAGTACTTTTTATAGTGGATGAATGCATTTTTTGGGTTTTAAAATCTCAACACCCGTTCACTGCCATTATAAGGCCTACAGAAAACAGGGCATTTTATAAAGTAACTCTGACTGTGTTCATCTAAAAGTAAGTCCTATACACCTAGAATGGCTTGAGAGTAACTCATTTTCACTTTTGGATGAACTATCCCTTTTAATGATATTTTGAAGCTGATTGCCTATAACCCAACTGTTGGTCTACCACAATTGAGAACCACTGATGTAAAGTGATATAGAGACCCGATGGATAGCGTAGAAATCAGTAACAGAATTTGCCCTATTGGTATGTGATGCAATTGAGAAAGCCTTAGAAACTGGATATAGACCAGATAGCTTCATAAATAAAATCTATAGACTGAAATTATTCAGGGCATATTTATTTAGTTAAAGCTTTTTATGCTTAACAATTTCACCATATATTCCATAGTCTTGTCTGCTGCTTGGCTTTCTGTTATGGTTGCAGATGCATACAAGAAATCTTTTTGTTTCTGACTCTTTATTATTCAGCATTATGCTCTTTTGTTTCAGACCATACCTGCAGAATCACATTTTTTTTTAGACCCGTTGGCCTAGTTTTGAGTGCCGTGTGAATAAACAGGTAATTTGAGCATGGTTGCAGTCTCTCTTTGCCTCTCCCACTATTTTTGAATAATGAATTTTCAGGACTTTTACCTTTTTTGATTGTGCAGTTTATTTCCTAGAGCTTCCCAGGGAACATTTTTATTTACTTTTTCTCATTTTTATGTTAAATGTAAATATGTATTCTTTAGACATATATTATTTTTCTAATATTTTGGACCACCACTGGATCTGCAAGTTTTAACATGTAAAGGGTTAAAAAAAATACTGTGTTTTCTCCTAATGAGTGCTGGCACTAAAAAGAAAACATTCACACAATTTATTGACCAAATCCAGGTTTTAGTTAATTTAAGAGTGACACATGACGTCAGAGACAAGGGAAAATAATCAATAAACAATATTCAATATAAAATAGATTGTCTGAAACTAAAGAACAAAACAGAACCAGCAATAATCAACTATTAATAAGTTACAGTTACATTGCACACACAATCACACAGTCTGTTCTGAATTAGTTTGCTTCACAGACTTCATTTAAAGGGCTGTACAAAACTGATTATGCACAACATATGTACGTCCAGACTGCAGTAAAAGGAAGATTGTGGAGATCCACCACATCAAACATATAACACGTAAGAGTGCTACTAAACCAGACAACAGTAACAAATTCATATCAAGATGATGGTCTGTGAGATGATTCATGTTTCAAACTATAACTATAAGCTATAGCCATGAAAAAGCCATTTGTTATGCTACAGTGAGAAACTTGTCCTTATTTTCACTTTGTTTACACCCTGTTTCTCTCTCTCCACTTCTCTCGAGTGGTTTTCGGACGTGTAGTCCAGCTTAAGTGACTTGTCTGTTGCTAAGTAACGGTGTAGAATTGCATGAATTGATGAACGACCTCCTAAAGTTTCTTTCAGATGAGCTAGAGTGAGAATTTACAAAGTCAATGATATAATAATAACAAAGTTGTACAAATGCGTGGTTAAGGCAAGACCAGATTATATACAGCATTTTCATTCTCATTCTCTAGACAGTGACTATGTAAATTTAGATTTGAATGAATGTGCAGTTTTCACAATATCCAGTGCTACAACATTTTTGGATTAAATTAGTGAAAATTACCCATCATTTATCTTTCCGAAAATAATAATAATAATAATAACCTTTTTCGGCGCAAAACAAAGTAAAACGTGAATATTGTGTAGTATTACAGTTTCAAAATTTTTAAATGTAATTTATGGCAAAGCTGAATTTTGGAAGTTATCCTGAGGTCAGATTCTGCATAATGCTGTCTCGTCTGACTTCTCAGTTCATTTCTACTTGGCCATTTATAAGCCCAAAGTGAGGATTTAGTTGTTTTATGATTAAGCATTACACAACCAGGGGGTTGTGGGATTTAAGACCGAGATTACCAGAATGAGGCTTAGCATGAGAGGAGAGTCCTCTGTGACAGTGATCCGACCGAATGCATGAGAATCACTGAAATTATAACGCAATCTAATGTCCAGCCTCAATTTTAACCAGTAACTTTACTACATAACAATAGAATCTGTTCTTTGCAGGCCTGCTATTGAGAATTAGGTGGAAGATTACTGTAAAAGAAAACTCAACTGCAACATTCAAATTATCTTCTCGCTTATGCAACATTGATCAGTTTTGGTGGACTGCAGTGTCTCTTAGTAATCCCCCATGACCTTTCCAGTCCATCTCTAAAATTACTTTACTAAAAGATCTCGTTTTCTATAAAAGAGCAGTTGGAACATCTGGAAAGTGTCTTTGTGGCAATAACTCCTGCTCTATTGAGAAATGGCCCGGCGATGCTGGGCTTCTTCTCATTGGCTGAGATTTATGACCTGTTCTCTTGGGGCAGAAAGCGCATGAAGGACTACAGTAAAGATAGAGAGAGAGTGAAAGAGTGTGTCAGCATGTCCAATACATCTGGATGTACCAATGTGATTGGATGCTTTATTTAGCAGATTTATAACATTGTCCGCCTTTTTTAGGAGGACATAAAATCTTGTTTGGCTCCTCCCCTCATGCTTGCATGAGTTCTCACATCGTAGATCAGTGCAAGCCAATACAAGCAAAGCATAATTCTGTACTGAAACAGTAACTAATGCCAACCTGTATTCAATCATCCTCTCGCTTTCCATTCAACAATCGCATCCATGTTCACTAAAGTGCGTACTGTGTAACACATCCTCTTTCTTTAAACATTAAATTACGTTCACAGCTCAACCCTCATTCCCACGCTATCTACCCATAAAAATACAGACAGTCCTGTACATTTCGTTTTTCGACTGACTGTTTTGTTCACTGATACAAAATGCAGCTCATGTAAAGGCTGGTAAAGAGGATGTGTAACAGCCGAAAACCTTAAACAATGGCAGCAGCTCTTAATTGTTGGGATGAGTGTGTTTGCAGGTGGGGTGTCAGAATGGAAGAAGAAAAACATAAGTGTAGAGAGAGGGAGGGGTCATTAAAAGTCATGACCTCTCCTTTTCTCCACACCCCCCCTCAACACTTTCGAAGAGCGAAAATAAGGTTTTTTCTGGAGTTGGAGTGGCGCGCATAGAGCTCACATGATGGAACAGCTCTTGGTTCTCTCCTTGCTGAAGGAGGAGGTCAGGAGCTCTGCTTTGCTGGGCAAGTGAAGCAGGCGTTTGGACAGCCGGCGAGTGGGGCTTTGCTTTATAGGGGGCTGCAGTTTGTTAAGGCATGTTAGTGCCGCTGAGCGGAACACGCTGTGGATGCTCTTCTCCGAAGTGAATGCAGAGCACTCCAGGTACACCTCTGCTCCTACCTGCTTGGCCAACAAGGTGCCCTACATACAGAAAGACAGATCGCAATGCATTCAGAGATGGAAAAACAGAGGTGAGGAGTCTAGCTTGTATAAGGAGGGTGCGACTGACTAACCTGCTCATGGGAGATGGGCGTCAGTCTCTGATTGGACAGCTCCATCAATGTGCAAACATCTGTTCGCAAGTCCGTCTTGCAGCCGACTAGAATTATTCGAGTACTGGGGCAGAAATCCATGATTTCGGCTTTCCACTGCAAGGAGAGAGCTGTTAATATACTGCAGAAATCAGAGTATTTTCACGCTACGGTATAGTTCACCCCAAAAAATATTATTTTCTTTTTGACAGAAGAAAGTCAGGTTTGGAATTAAATGAGGGTGAGTAAATGATGACAGAATGCTTTTTGGTTGAATTATCCCTTTAACATTTGTTTTGACAGCTATTCATTATGAGTGTATTTTCTTATTGCGCTTAAATTTCTTTTTGTTCATTTGTTTAATTTGTTTATACTGGTATAAGTGGGCTTGTGCAATGAGACAAATGCATTTTCCGAAAAGTCTTAGTATCTATTTTAAGGTTATTTTAACCAGAAAAAAAGTTTTAAAAAAAGATCAGTAAAAATGAAGTCAAAATGTCTCACCTTTTTCAGAGAGCTCTCGACGGTCTCAGGACGACTTATGTCAAAGCAGAGCAGAACTGCATCAGCATCACTGTAGCAGAGTGGCCTGACATTATCATAATACGGTGAACCTGCAGGAGCAACCACACGATGGACATTAATAATGGAAACTTGCCGTCAAACCATATGCTTTTGATAGAGGAGTGATTGTGACTGAAGATGGAAGATCAAATGCGATGAGGGGAGACTTGGCGATGGTTGAGTAATGTAAATGGCGTTCGTATGGCAGTTCTCGTAATAGGTGTGTGCATGTGTGTGGGCGACTCTTGGAGATTCCTTTATTGACAGAATGAGTTGCCGAGGAGGTCTTGTCCCCCACACACACCGAACCTCGTTCCGTAACTACGGCAACGGCATTGAAGGATGCGCATATAAACACTCATACTATGGCTTTATGTTCGATAGAAAATAAAGCAAGCCCATTAAAGGCACCTTTTTCTCAATATTTAGGTATTTGTGCTTATTAGAGTATCGACTTTCGGCTCAGATGTTGGGTGTTGTTTGAGTCACGTACTACTGCTGTATATGTAGACAGTGACTCAGCTCATTATGTTTAGACAGAGAATATATGGCTTATCAGCAGAACAAGACGAGAGATACGATGAGACAAAACAATGAATCTACAGGCAACCCTGATACAAGCTAGACAGTACAGGTCTCAACAGTAAGGCCATTGTAGCAAATTAATTTGATTTAACAGCTTCGAAAGTGTCATAATTCTCATTAATTAGCTTGCAAACAGAGATGAGGTTTAGTTCAACTGAAGCATCAGTAAAAATAGAAGGAAAATCATATACCTCCATTTTCCAACATAAGACTGTATTGATGAATGTATGGCTGTCACTATAAATATATATTAATTATATAATATTACAATTAACAGTGATGGGTAGTAACTGATAACTTGTAATCTGGATTACTTTATCAGATAAACATTTCTTTAAATCAGATTGTAGTCCCCCCCCCCGGTTTCACAGACAAGGCTTAGGTTTAGTCCTAGACTAAAATGTCTAGTCTAAGCTGTTTCAGCTGAATAAAAAAACTTGCACTGACTAATCTTAAAATAATCAGTGCCTTTATTTTGTCTCAAGATGCACCCCATTAATGTTTTTTTGTCTAAACATGTTTATGAAAATTGTCCTAACTATGGCCTTTGAAACCGGGCCTTAATGGATTGCATGAGTACATATTCACAAAGTGGCAGTAAATTATTCATAATTTATTGATTCTGGAAGTCTGAATGAAAAAATTTAAAACCCGGAAGTCTTAAGGCATGTCGTTGTTTTCATGTTTTTTTTTTTATATGCATTTAACGCACAAATTCCTCAAATATTTTGGGAGGAAAAATGTTTGGGGAACAACCTTGAAAATATTTATTGAAATATCACAGAAGCTTATATTTTAATTTAACACCACATTTGCATGTTTACAGTTATTTGATGTTGGTTAATGTCACATTGACATGCAGGTAAACTTAAATATTTAGTATTGAAGTGTTTAAAGTGTAATTCTATTAGGGATGGACAATATGGACAAAATTTACATATTGATAAATTTCTTAATTTTGATCCATATGATATATTTCCAGTATCAATATGATTACTATTTATCTTAGAAATATTTTTTTAAATGATAAATGCCTTTATCATTGATATTGAATTACTGTCCAGCCTGTATATATTCTTTTGTTAAGAATGTTTTAGTTTTTTAATTACGTCTATTTATTTTTGCCATTAAAGTATTTGACTTGTAGATCTACTGTGTGAGGGGTAATGGATCTTTTCAGATGTAAAGCTCAATAGCGCTCCCTGTATCTGTTATACTTGGTAATTGCTCTTCACACCTGACCATAGCTACTGTTTGAAAAACAAATTATAAAAACTGCATATTCCTCTTATCATTAGATATTTGATTCAAGAGCTACATGAGTGGGCCACACCAGGCCCTGTCAAAGGCTCAGTTGCAGCCGCTCATGCCGTCTCCTCTTTGATCTGGAGAGCATGTGAAGAGATGCCTGAAGCAGCGAGAGCCAGATGAGCAAATTCAATTAAAGCTTCTGTAATTAGTCGTGATTAGAGTGTGTTTGTTCACGTATGGTGATGAGTGTTTGCATGTGGGTGCACGAGCATCTAGAGCTCTGCCAGTGTTCCTCCTGCACATGGGCACCTAACGAGGCCGTGCACAGTTAACAAAGCCTAACTGGCTTAATGAGGGAATAGATGGGAGCTGTTTGATTGGCTTCTCTTCCATGCCGGATTGTGAGTAAGCTGTTGTACACGATAAAATGCATTTTCTCTCACTACTAGTTACTGTGCAGTGTTGTTTCACTGTTCTAAGTCGGTATGACTGGTAAATTCCATTGAAGTGTGTTAAGGTTTCACAATAAGGCAGAATGTTTAGCTAAAATGCACAGCAGGAAATACCGTGGGCTAAGCTGAGCATAGACAGGAAGTCTTCCTTGCTTACGAGTTCACTCACCAGTTATCACATGTACAAATGATGTTCTAGGCATTTGGTTGGATATTACGGTTGCTTGTTTTATATTAATTGCTGCTGTTTCTATTATTATTATTATTATTATTATTATTATTAGATATTTTAATTACATTTATTCATATATAATTCCTATAGTAATTAATTTAATAATAATTTTAAAAAATACAAACTATTGTAGTAGCAATAGTAGTAGAGGTAGTAGTTCAAAAGCAGAAACGGCAATTATTAATAATGACCTGTGCATGCAAAAATGTGTTGTATGAGCACATTTTTTCAGTAAATCTCTAATGTGAACAAATTTCTAAGTTACATTTTTAAAACAAAGGCTTCATTATTCCTTTTTTTGCTAGCAAAAAATCTTAATTACCTCACATTGTGAGGTTTTGGAGCAAACAACAGAATTAGTGAAGAACCAAATACCCTCCCTTATCAAGCACCTATTAGAGAAAAGCAATATCCCGTCCACTCATCCTAGCAAGTACTCAGGCACTCAGTCAAGCAGTCAGGCATGACAATTAACATAGATTCAGAGTCATCAAGCATCACTGACTGATACGTTATACAACGTGCTATGCAACATGACCCTGAAGAACCCAGCTTTCACTTGGCATGCAATATGACAGCAGCTGGGATTTAAAAATATTAAACCTATACACCGTTGCAAAGATTAATCTAGGTTAAAATTTCAGTTATAAAATAAGGGAATTTGGAAAGGGCATGATGTACTTTAAAAACACAATTGCTATGAGAAGAGTAATATTAATTTATTTAGGAGAGAAATCTTTTTGGTGATATATCCCTTTAAGAGATGTCTTAAAACTCAATGAATAGAAAACATAGACTAAATAAATGAGACATTCCATGTCTTTTTACTAGATAAGAAAGTAAAAGCTTCAGTTCTCTGTCATTGAACCATGATTCCTACTACCAGTCTAATCTTAATAAGACTCTCAATCAGATACGCATGCAAACATTTCCCAAGCAAATCAATGTGACAAAACCACAAGCATTAGAAGCAGAGCTGATCTGCGTAATCTTTTTTAAACAAAGACCAAAGCAGTATCTCTGAAAAGCCACCTACGTCATTGGAAAGGCTTCGCGTGCCACAATGAGACATTCCAAAACATACCAAAACCTTGTGCTGTCCTGCACTGCCCTGAATATTTTAATAACCGACTGTCTATGTCGTCTGATGCAGAGGCAGACAGAAGGTAAAGAAGGCATGCCGCCAGCGTCTGACACTTGAGGATTGGTCTCAGGTGTTGGCGCTGCCAGACCCTCTCACCCACTCACTGCACCTCACACATGTCCTCTTGTGTTGCCTGACTCAGGGCTCAGGTGCTGATGGTGTGTCTTTTTCCTGTAATGTCTGACTGACCTAGTAGCCCAATAACAGTCAACACAACAGCTGAGAATAGACAAAAGATAAAGCATGTGGATGATTTCAGAATGTGATTTTGCAAGTAATTCTAACAAAACGTAGATAAATTATATCAAAATCATAACGCAACATGATGCACTGAAAATATAATTCAGATATCACTATATCATTAGGGCAGTAAGTTACTACAATGAGTATATATTGATGTGAGATATGAGGTATGTTATTATTTTTAGATTGTACAAAAACAGAGCTGATCTGACGGACATTTACCCTCCACTTCAGTTGGTTTATGCTTGTTTTATTCATTTTCGCCCTTACATTGAAAGTAAACAGGGTCCAAAACGACACTGGACCCCACTCAGGCCAATACAGATGACTTAAACTACCAGTATCATTGGAAAAAATAAGAGCCTATTTGACAAACATTTAATTTGCTTTCACTGTATGCATGAAAATTAATGAAACAAACATAAACAGCTTTACTATGGAAGCAAGTAACGGATAAATCACGTTTATTCAAGCCAATATAGGTAACTAAAACTACTAGTACTAAATGTTGGTCACTGCATTTGTACTTCTGATTTTGTAGAAATAGGATGGAAAACAAACATTTTCGTTTGTGTTCCACAAAAGCCATACAAGAACCGGCATGATGACATTTTTAATTCCAGGGTCCTTTTAATGATCATTAAAGTGTGTGAAACCCTATTAAATAGCAAATGTGCTGAACTGTTTAAATGCTCTGTTACGCAAAGCAGCATAGTCTCTGCACAGCTGTCGGTCGGCCAGTGTCTCTCTCACCTGAAGTGTCCCACAAACTGAGCTCAACGCGCTGCTCCTCTAATTCCAGTCCAGCTGTGTAGTTCTCGAACACTGTTGGGACGTATGTCTGTGTGGGAGGGGGAGCAGGGCGCAATCAAACACATTATTTAGTGACTTCATCATTTAACGTTTCCAGAAAATCACGCAATTCCGTTTAAAACGTTATTTAGTTTCAGTATATATCACAGGTCGTGGTGTTTCGTTGCAAAAGCCTCGTTTTTTCCCTCCCAGCGTTCAACACGTGCGCCACAACTCAAATGAGAAAGATGCAAGTATCGCCTCGATGTACGAATATACAGGATAATCAAGCGCAGTGAGTAATAGTCACAGTATATGGTTGCGTAATGACATAAACAACCGTCCAAGTGTCTTACTAGCGAACACACACACACACACACACACACACACACCGAGTGAAGACGTGAGAGAGCAGGACATACCTCAGGATAACAGTCTTTGGCTAAGACTTGCAACATTGCGGTTTTCCCGCACTGCACGTCTCCTACTAAAACCAGTTTACAACGCATCACCAAAGGCTGGCTGATTCTTCTCTCCTTCATTGTATATAAGACGGTCCTGTACGCGACGGCTCTCTCGTATGACGGCCCTGGGCAGTTTGTTCAGACCGCATTGGGGTTTGGACTAAATCTCCACGAAAGAGAGAAATACGGCACTGCGGCAATTTATACAGCTCTGTTATCCAATCAGCGCCGCGCTCTCCTGCTCGCGCTCGAGTTCCACTGCCCCCGAAATGCGCCCACCCAGCTGGAGTCTGCACATTGATTTAGCCGATATAAATGCTAGCTGTGGTAAACAAACCTTATGGAGGGGGGTTGAATGTAATGTTTCCACGCAAGGTGCGAAATGACACAAATAGGCCTGAGATGAATAAAAGTTGAGGGGGGAATAATGCCTTTTAAAAGAGAACGTCCCAGACGCTTTACGCGTTCGTACCTTAATACCTTCGCTAGTGCTACATAAAATAATGATACATGTAGCTTATTAATATAGCCGTAATATTACCCAGTCATTATATTATGAAAAACACCTTCAACAAAAACAGGCTGTATTGCAAAAGGGGTTCCACAATGTCGTTAAACTTTTTGGGTTGATGGAGAAATAGTAACATATGCATATTCTGAACTTTTAAAATGTGTTGTTGTTTTTTTTATACTTTGTTGCTAAACCGCTATCGTGTAATTAAAAAGCCACATTTATCTGTTAAGTGTTCTTAATAACCAATTAATTCTCTGAGGACTTTTTAATTAAATGAACTTAAGCAAGTAAAAAGTTACAGCTGACCCTAAATGTTGCATCAAAGAACTCTTCATTGGTTTTTCTGAATGACATTTCACCTGACAAATGGATGTTAGTTATTCTTAACTTAACTGAATAAAGGTTATTAAACGACCACTTTAAATTTGAATTATTCGGTCAAATTCACAGCTGTCGCATAGAGAAAGTGTGTGACATCAAGAGCCCGTTTTCACCTTCTCCTCCGAAACAGGTGGATAAAACACTTCTGCTGAGCTTTATTGAGCGTGAGTTGTGTAAAAGACTGATAACCCCTGGCACGCTATCGACTGCTTGTTGAGTAACAGTTTGACTCTTTTTCCTGGTATTTCCTCATTTGTTTGGCTCAGACAAATGAGAGTGCAGTCGAACGAGTTCAAAGCGGCGTACCCGATAAATCTATTAAACCGATCACGTTGTTTGTGTGTTGTAGATGCATCTGACTGTAATTAAAGCTGGTCCCCTGCACATAGATGCTAATTACATGATGCAAAGACTGTAACCGGCTGTAATGCTATATTTGGTTCACTCAGGTCAGCATTTCAGAGAATGTGTTCACACGGACTGTTCCATTTATTTTGAGACCCTTTGTGCTAAAGCCCCTAGGAGTGAAACGATTATGTAACTATCTCTGGTCCCTTTGTTAGCTCGGCCCCCTCTCTCTCTCTCTCTCTCTCTCTCTCTCTCTGCTTATAAAACAAATCATATATTTAGACTAACAGACAAGGGTACAAACAGTCATAAAAGCTCAAACTGGAAAATATCAAAGGGGAGTATGTGTTGACTATATTAATGGACCCATTTTAGGCCGACTACAGAAATAGTTTAGTGTTCTAGTTTGATGGTACAGCTACGCACTTTGCCTTCCCGTAATATTTTTCTGTAAATGTGATTTCGGAATGCGTTCCACTCTGCAAAAGCACATTATGGCAGCTCGTGCATGTTTAGAGAGTTCTAGCGTGGTGGCCCAGGCCAGACGGAGACAGATGGTCCGGTCTTCCCCAAACTGAGACAGGAAACACAGCAATGACATCTCAGCTGGGGAGAAGCATCGAGCAGATCCTGCAAGCTGGAGGAAAATGACTGTTCTTAGACAGTCTCGTATCCACAGACAAGTCTATTTACTCGTAACGTTTTTAACGAAGTAACAGTTCACCCAAAAATGAAAATGTACTCACCCTCGGGCCATGTAGATGAGTTTGTTTGTTTTATCAGGTTTAGCATTACATCACTTGTTCGCCAATGGATCCTCGTCGGTGAATGGGTGCCAAACAGCTGATAAAACTGTCACAATCCATACTACTCGAGCCCAGTCCATGTTCTGTTTCTGTTTTCTTTTCTTAAAATAAAATCCTCTAAAAAAACCACTAACAGCGTTCTCTATATATTTACTTAACACTAGCTTTCTTTTTTCTTTCTTTTTTAAAATTTTTATTAACAAAAGACCCTTTAACAGTAGCGTTCCCTATTGTTTATCTATTCTGTCTACTTGTTCTCTTTTCATTCATTTTAAAAACAAACCTTATAGGCCAACTGAGACTTGTCACAGCACTTACATATTTGCATATTGCTGCTCTTTTGTTGGTTTCGATTGCTTCTGTTGCCCTCTTTTGCAAATTGATTTGGATAAAAAGCCTCTGCTAAATGACTAAATGTAAGCAACGTAGCATGTTTGTAAGAAACGAATCAGTCATTAATGCGTTTTCACTTAAAACCTTAAAACCCTGGACTATTGTTCTGACGGCACCCATTCACAGCAGTGGATCTATTGGAGAGCAAGTGATGTAATGATAACATTTCTCCTGATCTGTTCTGATGACAAAACAAACTAGTCTACACTTCGGATGGCCTGAGGGTGAGTACATTTTCAGCAAAATTCAATTTTGGGGTTAATGGTCCCTTTGTGAATTTCATAAATATTAGAGTGAATTTGACTTTGGTGTTTGTAAGATATTGAATCATTTTGTGCAGGTCATCCATTTCACTTTATTTCACTCACGTAATCTGCTTCTCTCTTAGTTTCCCTCCCTCTCTTACTCTTTCTCTGGCAGTCAGGTCGTATTGTAATGTGTTGAATAATATTCCCAGGTCCTTGACTACATGCGCTCACATTCTCTCACTCCGGGGAGAGGTTCATATTGTAACAGAAGAAAATGCTCACTCAGTCATTTCATACTGAAAATTGCATTTCTAGCTCACTGAACCACCAGGTCCGTAGATTAAAAAAGGATAGGACAGGCTAGAGAAGTTTTTTTTTTTTTTGACGAGCGTGTGATACAAGAGTTTGCGCCCAGATTAATTATCATATACAATATAGTAAAATGATGCTCATTTATAATGCATGTAATATATGGAGTGTTGCCTGGGATCACTGAGGTTTCCTGCTGCATTCTGTTTGGATAATAGCTCAAAGGCCACCATTTCATCACCCCTTAAATCCACACAACTGTAGTATTCTTCACTAACCTACTCCACTGCCTCTGATATGATACATTAATTTAAGTGCATATACTTTATTCCTACACTCTCAGAAATATAAATCTACAAAAGCTGTCAATGGGACGGTGCCTCAAATATGTACACTTTAAGTACTAATATGTACCTTTTAAGGTACCAAAATGGACAAACATGTACCTTTTGTAAAGGCACCGCCCAAGTGACAGATTTTACTCCAAGCATCTATTTTAAGATTATTTCAGTACATCTACAGTATGTCCGATTAGATCTGGGATTATGTAATTTACTGTTACAATATGTTTTTTTTTTAGATCTAAGCGATGAGAAGTTTCTCTTCTGAGGGCACAGTCTGGCCAAGTTTCCGTGTCCTGCCATCATTTCCTTTGGCTCCATTCCATTTTTTATCTTCAGCAATGTATTTTTCTATTTCCTAGATGTTCATCATTAATGCTTTCTTTGCAGTTTTTACAATAGATCTTGTTTAAAAACCCCTACACCTTGTATTATTCATCAAGGAAAGATCACAGATAACAGCATCCTAATATTTGGAGTGTCTTAAAACCTACGAAACAATCATTGACGTGTTGGTCATCTGTCGCGCCGAAGACGGCCGTTTTAAGGGTAATGCTGACCTCAGGTGGTTGATAATGGTAACAGTTTTTTTTTTAGCTGAGAGAAGGGTGTAGAAACAATTTTAACTCTAAAATCGCGAATGGTAACACGTTTAACCGAAGTGAAATTTATATAACTTTTGTCATTTTTTTTCCTTTTCTATTTAGTACATAATAAAACGCACTCCAATAATCTTACACTGGACGAACATAACAATAAACCAATTCATACATATATAGTAAATGACAGCATTCACACATATTTAGACAGATATCTCAGGAACACGATTAATCAGGTAAAATTTATATTATTCAGTGTATATTTTCAGATCAGTTTTGTTTGACGTAAAATACAAAGGTATTTATATTTTTCAAGAAAGTACAATGAGCATTGAAATACTTTTTAGTGTTGTTTGGTATGTTTATGCTGGCCAAACTCTTAAAGCATATAAAACCGGTCTTGTCTCTGCGGTTGCACATAGGCCATTTCAAGAAAATTGGGTTACATGCAAATTGAAAGTATTATTTGGCAGGAAACGACACGTGAAGAGCGTGTTTGTCGGGCAGACGCACAGAGCAGCCTCACTGCAGGGAGAGCACATCCGCGAATTGCGAAAAACAGTGGCGTTTTATCCAAAGGCGATTAGTTGAACTGATAGGTAAGCTGTTTAGAAAGTGCTTAGGTGTGTGTCAGCTGTAAAGCTCGCGGGCTGTGAGCTCGTAACGAGTATTTGAAAGGAATCTGTGGCGCGTCTCTTTTGATCAGAGGGATCGTATTTCGCCCGGATGCAGAGGCCCACCTTACAGTTAAAGCAGAGCTCTACCCCGCTAGGCGGCAATGTTATATGTTATCACTCCAGTGTGCCTTTGTTTGTTTCACCACTCAACGAATTTGGGTTGGTATGCAACTGTAATAAAACGGCAGCATTTTCTAGCACGAAAGCCTGCGTGCTGGCGCTGTCTGTGGTCTTCACTGTTCAGAAGAGAGCAGAGCAGAGCAAGTGTCGGGCGCGCACCCGCAGCGGGAGCTCTCCGTGGTCCTGATTCATGCCCCAAATCTCGCCAGCTCGTCACATTGCCTTGTGTTTTTATTTACATTATCTTCTTGCACAGTGGCTTAATATGTTTCAACCAAAAGCAGGCTGATTCCCTACTTATTTGTTTGAAATGACTTATTTATTTGACTGTAGTGTTCGGGCGGGTCTTTTTTAAACCATCGTTTTAAATGTTTTCGGTGTGCGTGACTGTCAAATGTTTCATTTTCCGATTAATTAGTCAACTTGATTACGTATTAACCGATTGATTGAATGCTTGAGACACGAGGCCTTGGACTGATTTTGCCAATGGCAAGAAGAAACGTTTATTCGCGCATCAGTATTTCACTAAATTGTTCACTATAAAACCGCATTAAATGAAAATCACAGTATGTCGGTATCGGTACGGATTGAATATATATATTTAGCCCGTAAGATGCTTCGCTCTGTAGTTTATGAAATACTGCCCAATCTGACAAGGCTCAAGTAATGGTGTGAGTTTGGGGCGGGACTACCGATGGCAAATGGGAGTGTTTAAGACACCAATTGGAAACGGTCATTATTTTTGCAATTCCTTAGTGAAGTTAGTGGCGCACTTTTTTATTTTGGATAATATCAGTCAAATTAGACCAATGGAAAAAAATTCAACACACACGAGACCACAACAACCTTTACTTAATGCCAGGTTCAGTTTTTTTTTTGGCGTCTTTTCCTCAATTTTGATGCTTTTGCTTTAATGAGCCACTTTGGTTAAAACGCGATTTGTTTTTACGTTGTCGTGTCACTTTTTATTAATGCAGCTGTTCGTTATTAAACTGTGTAGGCCTTTGTGCATCACCGTAATCACAGCACAGCAGTGCAGTCATTTAGATGAAAAGAAAAACAGACAAGAGAGCAAATGTGATTATACGTGTTTATTTATAAAAGTCACACCACAGTGAGGCAAGAACATCAATAGTAGATGTTTAGCTAGAAGCTGTCACTTACCTGTGTGGAGCTCTAGTGTATGTGTATGTGGAATATTGGGAGACATATGCAAAATATCTATTTTTAGCGAGTTTCCTGAAGCACACCTTGGACTTTACAAAATTATGTAATCTTCCTTATCCTCAGATAATTGTTGGGCCTAGCCCTGAGACTGTGTGAAATCATCGGAACCTGGGTTAATTCACCTTTCGATCGCATTTTTACCCCAATCTCAGGAGGAAACGTAGCTGCTTTACGAGCTGGCAATTTCGTAATAGTTCGTGCGATTTCGAGAAAAAATAAAAAGATGAAAACATTAGCCTCAAGGTATAGCCTTAAATGTACAAAAGAGATTTTTGCGCAAACGTAAAATAATTATGAACCGCCATAAGAGTGTGTATTATTTGCCCAGCAATTGTTAGAGTGGGCTATAACATCACCCTGTATATAATGTAATAACATTTCAATAGGTATTTTATGTAATGTGAATTTCTGTGGTGATGCAGCAGACGATTAATAAAATGCTTAGCCTTTCGTCGTTTATATCTAGTGAACTAACCCTGTTAAATATTAAAAATTAGGCGATGACATTTGATCGTTGGATAAAAATCATTGTCTGTTTCTGACATTTGAATTACTTCAGATTTGAATTTGACAGCGCCTTTTGGTTCATTCTGAGTGCTGCACGGACAGTTGTGTGTTTTCCTCGCACGGGTTTTGTTGAAGGGAAATACAGCGCCATGTTTGTTCTTACCCCACTCGCGCATTATTATATGAAATACCGTTTTTGAGCGGTGGGGTATGAACCCAAAACGAGGTTTAAATTGCGTTGAGTCAAACAGACCATCTTAAAAGATCGAGTAACCTGAAAACTTTTTTTTAGATGGCCTTTTCCAGATTTGTATATAGCTTACCGTATAGCCCATATAACCACGTAGCCTGCTCCTACAGTTTTGTTTCGGTTTTCGTCTTGAGCAAAAACAGTATTATTTTATGCAGCTTAAGGCGGAACAGAGTAGGCTACCGCGTTCGGGAAATGTGGCGTGATGTAATTAGTTCTCAATTGTTTTGAAGACAAGCTTTATATATAACGCGCACCATAGATGGCGCTCTCGTACAGGAGCATCGAGCTCAATTCACGTCACCTTGCAGCTGAGGCGAATCCGTTTGGACGAGAGCAGGCTATATAAATGCTTCAGACTATCTACGGATGCGAAACCACGTGCGGGGTTTTTTAACATTGTCGTCCGCAGGATTAAACTATCCACACAGAGTGGACTCAAATGAACGTGAAGTCCAGAACAATAAAAAAAATCTGCTCATCATTGCCTCCCCCTTTTATAAAATGCACTAGGATATATTTTCCAATTAATCTACGCTGCCAATCAGGCCTCAGATGTCTATTACTTAATTTCTTTGAAAATCCAATCGACATTTCAGGAAACAAAAATGCTGCCCGGCCGCCCACTTTTCCGCACGCTCCATATAGCGCCTCATTATAAAAAAAAATATTGTTAATTGGTTATAATAACAAACTGGATTTATTGGATCGCGCTCCCCTCTTTAGTGCCTCGAATCCCGAGCTGAACAGCAGTGTAACTGTACTCGCGAAAGCCGGTTGCTGGAGAGATTCTTCTCTTGGCATTCACCGCGTGCCTTAATTGTATGGACATTAAATCAAGGTCCGCTGTGAACACGCAGAGCGAGAACTCTGAGAGGAAACCGAGCGACCGAACGAACGAACGGCGGCAGCATCCTAGTGGTCATGAGCAAAACCCCTCGAGGATCGTTTGACACTCAAATTTCGCGCCTCGACTTGCACATGCAACCTACCCACGAGCTTCCGAGAGAGAGGAACAACGTCTGAACAGTTTCTACACAACACCGCTTCAGCAAATGAATTGCACGCGCGCTTACATGCGACGCGACCTACTTAACACCTCTGCGTCCACCGCTTTAGCGGCGCCGTCCGTGTGCGATACGGTTGTTAATGCAGTTTAAAGACAGATTAACGACGTGCACCACGTCTAAGCTTACACAATGGAAAATAAGTCAATCGATAAAGCGCAATTACTCTTGCGCTCAATACCATTTTCCTTCGGGGTAAACAGAAATCAGAGCAAAAAAAATAAAATAAATAAAAATACTAAAAATCTTGCTTTGCGTCCACGGGTTTCTTCGTGCAATCTTTAAATCGGCGCTCTGGTTCCTTTGTCCTTGATGTATTTGAAGAAACGAGCGATGGAAGCATCACGTGAGAAATGCTTACAGGGTCACATTGCGAAAATTGAGGACAAAATCCTCGCAGTACTTAAAAACGGAGCATCCCGGTGTACGAACAGGAATGTTTCCACAGCTCAGATGCTGCGACTCCTCTCGTCTATGCAAATACGCCCTCCTTCGAGGCACATCGCCGCTGCACAATAGCGTTCCTCTTCTGTATCTCGAAGACGCGTTAACGCGGCGCAGAAAGGCACCGGAACGACGCGTGTGTTTCAGCGGTATCCCTATTTTCGAACGCTCTGTGCCGTTTTCGTTTCTGTCCGGTGACTTTGCGGAAGCTATGGCGCTCGAAGTCTGTTCTTGAGAATGACTTGCTTTTTCCCTCCATTTAAAACAATCTCCGCAGCATCCGTCGGTAAACGCATCCTCAGACGAGCAGGCACTGGGGCCACTTCTTTCCGATCTATCCCTTTTAATCTCGATCGTCCTCGGGCAGCGGTTTTTTGGTCCTGCCCTGAGTGTTTTTTCAGCCTCTCTGATCCAGTCTCGCGGATTAGAAGTCCTCTCTTCCCGTCCCAGACACGCGCAGCCTTCTGCTGATTGGGCTCAACGCAAGCGGATTACATTGGGACATAATGACGTCATGGCCCGGGCCCAAGTTCTCCCCCATTAGCCAAAGCCTCATCAGCGAGATGTCCTTGAAATAGCGCGCGCCTGACATTCTGCAAAGAGGAGCGGGCTTCCAGACGTGCATTATGGACGGAAATAGTTTTATTGCTTTGACGCGTACAGAAGCGTTCGCGTCCACGTTTGCGCTGGCCTCAACGTTTTCTGTGCATGCAGACCCCTCGATGGACTGTCCTAAACTGTATGAAGTGATCGACCATGCAAAAGTGGTTATGTTGAAAAATATTTTAGATAAAACCCCTCAGCATCTCAGTCCCGCCGATGTTTATAACGCGTCAGGGACGTGCTTCGCGATGTTTGTCGAATAGGCGAATGAAACATTATCACGAGAGAATCAAATCCTACGGATTGTAACGTGATGCGAATAGGTCTACCTGTTAAGCAATAGAAAACAGCACAATCCATAATCTCTCAAGGGGCTATTTATTTATTTATCTATCTATTTTTTCAATTAGATGCACTGAGAATACCAGGTGGCTGCGCATTTTTCGTTTACCGACTAAATTCGTTTGTTTTTCAGTTTGTTAACAAGGCGTGCAGTGCTATTAGCTTTGCATTTAAAAACGTTTTGACCTGCAGAATTGGGGTTTATCTGAGCAAAGGTTCACTGAGAAATCATGTTTAGCTTGCTCCATGGGAGAAAACGTCTTTCCCCAATGCAGACACGTTTTTAAGTCTGCGTTTTCCTCATTTTTATACATTTTAAATTAACCAATAATAAAAATGTAATATTTTTTTAACATTTGTCGTGAGTTAAAGGCCATTATTATTTTCTTTCTTTCTTTAGTTCCTCATAACCATATTATTTAGCTGATGTTAGCTTAAATGCTTCTTAATAAAATGAACTAGTTGCCCTTGTTCTAAAACGAAGGGCGTAATATTAAATTACTCGTGGTTAGAAACGTATTCTACCTATTGCATTACTGCATTTGATAGACACACCACTCGTTTTTATTAATGTCACGTGCATGTGGCTTTTGATCACAGTTCTATTCATTTTCTTCTTATCTCATCAAGGCATTGAACACTGCATTAACCGATGCCGCTTTAACACGTTCCATTCATGTTACGTGGCGAGTTAAATATTAGCCCTTTTTTTTGCCCCAGGTACAGTTTTCACATCGAAATGCACGAGATAGGTAAATAAAATGACTATTTCTTTCTCTCCAGTAATTGTAACATTGTTTTCTAAGCAGCACACAATTAATCGGCACCTTTAACTGATGCTCACTGCCTTTTTTTGACGAGCGTCTTTGACCTCGGTGACATTGAAGCTGAATTATCATTTGTGGTTTCATTTTTCAGGCTGCAGAAAGGATAAAAAAAATCTTAAATATTTGTTGATAGCCTATAGCAGGGTTGTGGTAGAATTCAAAGATGCATCTTGACCATTGTGGGCATGACTGGATTTTCAAGAGGCTTTTTCTCCACACCTCCCCTGCGGATGGAACAAAGGCTATTTCAAGGTATAGCCTATTCGGGTAATTTTGTGCTTCCCAAAGATGCATTTTTAAGACAAAGTTTTTTTTTTGTTTTTTTTACCTCATTTTCTCTTGTCGTCGTCCGCGTTTATTTATTAAAGCTAGGATATTTATAGCTACGGTTCGTTTGGTTGACAAACGCGTTTACGCGTAGGCCTATATCATAACCGAAACGAAAGCTGAGATTCCAGCACAGAAACGCGCTCCGGTCAGGATGATACCTGCATCAAAAGAAAGACGCCTTTTCTTCAATCGAGGTGTTTGGGAGGATTTTGAACGCACATTCGCCTCGTTTCTTGTTCAGTGGTTTTAGATCTCTTGCCACGCCAATCCCGGCTCTGAGAGAAGGCCCTTGGAGGATTTTATCAGTGGGGAAAACACCTTCCTGAATCCGAAGGATAACGACGGCCACTTGTCCATAGCTGGAGAAGACGAGAAGAGGACGGCAGAGAAAAGGACAGAAATAGTGCGCTGAACGCCGTCAGTTGGCTATTTCTCCCGGCTCAGTTGAGCGGCCTCCTCGTCTTAAACTGCGTGAAGGAGGAGCTGTTCAGTTGCATTACAATGACATTCAGTCCCAATTCATTCAGGCGCTGTCTAACGGTCTTTGGATAGCAAATCCACCCCATCGGGGGGTCGCAGCCCTCTCATTACGCCCCCAATCCCAACACACACTCAATACAATAGACCCAACAAAGAGCGAGGGGAGTGGGCCTCAGCGCTGCGCGGCCCGGGCGCTGAACTCTGGGCTCCAGTGAGAAAAATGCTCTTCAGTGTTGGTGTTACGAACAACGTGTTAAAGTGTTTTGTTATTTAGAAGGGCCCGTTCTCAAACGATCGGAGAAAAAAAGAGACGTCACACGAGTTGATTTTAAAAAGGGCATTAAAGGTGAACGCATCTGTGACCGCGCGGGCAGCCCTTGGCTATAGTCGCGCGTTGTTTCCACGCATGTTCTCGAACGCTTGCGTGCGCTATATGGACGGATTAAAGCGTCAGTGGAGGCATTGGCCGTATGACTGAACTGGGCTGGTGGATGGGGCTTGTACCTCGAGTGCGTGCAGAAGTGTCACCCCAAACTCATAGACTCCCGAAGGGGTCAAGGCCAGGTGACAGCTGTTTTCGAGTTTCCCCGAAACCCTAAAATACAGCTCAGCTTAATCGATTGAACGATAACTCATAAAGATGCCTTTGAATAAATCGCTATATAATACGATTTAGACGACGACGCTCCGACAGAATACAGTATGTATAGCACGCGCATTTATTAAAATCATATTATAATAATATAAAAACTTTTCAACACGTACTTAACAACGTTTGTAATTTTTTGAAACCACGTTTAAGTACGGCCAAGCGCGGCATATGAAAATTCTGGGTGCCGAAATTTAAATTCCTATATTTAAGAAACACTTTTGCAAGTGTAAAAAAAAAAAACATACTTAACTTGTTATATTGCATTATTTATTTTCGGGAACATTTAAGTCACAAAATTAGAGAGACCAAACCGATGGAAAGTAAACATCCCGGAAAAGTAATATAGCCTATATTTTGTTTTATAAATACCGTTTACAAAAACAGCAATAAATAATTATTATAGTTTATTACGGTCTGTTATTATTATAGCATACTCCGTTGCATTATTAGTGCCATTCTTTTGTATGACACACAAACGCTCTTGAACATTTCCAGATTTTAAGAGATTTTTTCCCAGGGAAATCATACCGATTTTCGAATTGACGTTGAAGGCTTAGACAGGCCCAGCTGGGCGCTTTACTTATGCGGCTATTCAAGCAGAGGACGGAAAGGTCATCTCTACGGCCCGGTGCGCCTGGGAAACTCGCTAAACATGGCGCCTGTATGGCCGCTCATTTCTAACGTAAACACACACACACACACACACACACACTCGCTCGTACGCGCTGGCCTGCGCTTTTTGGGTGCGTGCGACGCGCACGTTTAAGAGCGATTTAAAGAGAAAGACCGCGGTACGTGTCTGGAGTCATTTTGCGCGCGTTTTTTTTCCAGCCATGGGTAGACACAGGTTACACGCGTGAAGACACCGGTCATACAATGAAAATACCCAGTGCGCTTTTACCGTCGCATAAAAATTCTCCCATTTAGTGGCCACTTGCGAGTGGAAAAGAAGTTTAATACTGCCTACTTGTTTAGAGAGGTATAGTAAGGTGTAACTTTGCAAACATTTCCTGAGAGCAGAACCAGAAGGACCCTCAAGTATTGTCTGAGGAAATAAAGAGAAACACCCTCACAAAAGAATCCATTGTCAAGCCCGAACAATCTGCGGGGCCTCATAAGCTGTCCTCCACAATCAAGATGGTGGGCAATGATTTGAATGCGAGAGGGGCCTGCACTTTCGTGTGTACCGAATGGTAATCACTCAGAGGATAACCATCCAGTCAAACCCCGCGCACACACAAGCATCCACGCGCACGTGTCCAGCGCGTTCGTGTCATATCCACAAGATGCTTGAAGTTTCATCGTGCGAAAAAGTCCGAAGGGAAACGCACTGCTTCCGGAGGAAAGAACAAACGCTACGGACTTGTAGGCTATATATATATATATATATATATATATATATATATATATATATATATATATATATATATATATATATATTTATATATATATATTTTTTTTTCACAGTTACCTTAAAGCTATTTGTCCTGAGCGAAAACGAGGAAAGTTCGTTTATTTACAGGTAAGGAGAAAATGCCAGAGGGCGCCGTGTGTGTTTCGGCCACTTACCGCCCTAATTATAGCATGTATTATTTTTGGGGGCGATAAATGTAACAAAATTCGTTCGCACAAAATTATCCTTCAAGAAGAGTTTGGACGATTTCGTCTTAAATTAGTTTGGTTTCCGACTGCTGCTGAAAATTAGGTCAGGTGTAACGTCAGAGCAGCGGATAAATAAACACAGCAGAACCCCTCACAATAATATTCCATATACGAATATTGACAGCGAGAAACACTACACTTTTAAATATTTTAAGATATATTTAAAATTCCAAACCTTCAACAAATGAAAAGGGAAATTACTTCGAGTCCGTGTTGGTATTTCAAGCGCTAGGTTTAGAAAGCTCACTGGGGACGTTTATGGGCTGCATGTTTTTTTTATTAGATTTTATGTAAGGTTTTATGTTATGGCAATCTATTTTCTTTAACAACATGGTAGTTAATGGTCTCAAATAAGAGAGAATATACACACAGACAGGAACATCTGTATTTATTAACAATTGAGCACAAACCACTGGTCCTGAACTGAAAATCCCAAAAAGAAGAAGCCATTTCAGCGCAGTACAAATATGTGTGCCCATATAGCCCAAATACTGTTCCACAGCCATATTATCATCTCCATGAAAACACAAATCATATTCCAGCCACTTCCCATCCCTCCTTCCCCGCTGGCTCTTTTGTTGCAACATGCCTCTGAACCGGATCAGACTCCATGACACAGAATATGACACGAGAAAGGGACCATAGCCACGCACGTCTCAAAGGAAACCAAAGGTCTTTTAAAGCGTACAGCACTGGCCGGAGCCGAACGGTGGATGTTTAGAACGCTGCGGAGGTGTCGTGATAAAACAGAATCCCAGTGAGTCCAAAGAAAACAAACCGGAGGGGGAAAAAAAAAGTCGTGCGATGCAGAGTTCTGCATGCATTCGGTCATGATGCTCTTCAGAATTATTGACACCTTGCCTCTTGAGGTGCTTGGCTGACGCATCTGAGTGTCGATATCAATGCAGGAACTTCAGTAGAGCCTAATAAATGTCAACATCAGCAGCCATTGATCCGTTTGCACCACGGTTGGGACGGTATGGCAGTCTTTGCAGTCTGATCTGGTATTTGCTGCACCTGAAGCGCACCATATACTCTCTAGTGGGATATTTTAACAAGCAAGTGTTGGTGGTGAGGCTGAGGCTGCTGGGATGTATAATTGTATCCGATCATTCTCACGTTCACATGAAAATCTCTGTCCTACCAATAATGTTGCCAGCGCCCGCTGTTTATTTATTGTTTCTACACATCCCTCTGTCATGTAACTCCGCCATGCCACAATGAATTGATACCAGCTACACACTTAAAAAGCCCTCATGCCCACAAGGAAGCTTTGTGATTTATTGGGCATCGGTCTGAATAATGTCTGCTGCCTTATTCGAGTCTTTCTGCATCATCAACAAGATGAAGAAGCACAATAATTTAGGTTTTGCCGATGCATTCCCCACCACATCCTGTACAGCAGTGTCCAGAGATGACTGAAAGAAATTTCTAGCACTCTTGACTCTTCTTTCATGTTCCCTTTGAATCCACTCACAAAGCCTGCAGTATAGAGGGAAAATGAACACCAGCGGATGACTGGATTTGGAAACCTTGTAAGAAACAATGTTGCATGTCCTAAGAATATTTTTGCCAACAAAAAAAAACAATATTTTTCCCTAAAATGCAACAATTAAACAGTTTAATGCTACAATTACTTACCTCTTAGCAATAGCTTATGTTACATTATATACAAGTAATACATTAAATACAAGTAATAATGTTGTCGTAATATTTTTTAAACATTTTGCTGTTATTTGTTTGCTGCATATGAGAGAGATTATATATGCTTAGCATCATTTGTATGTATGTATGCATGTATGTGTATGACCCTGACCTCACACAGTGCTATTTGTAGCAATAGGCAACAATACACTGTTCAATACTGGTCAAAACAATTGTTTTGTCTTTTATGCCAAAAATCACTAACATATTAATTTATGCTCCATGAGGATATTTTCTCCTACTGTAAATATATGAAAATATTTTATATTATTATATAATATAATTTATATTAGTAACACACAATTAAGAAGTACTTAATTTTGATTCATTTGAATTTTGAACAAGTCAAGTCACCTTTATTTATATGGTGCTTTTAACAATACAGACTGTGTCAAAGCACATGACAGTATAAAATTGGAGAATAGTTTAATTGAGTTTTGAGTGTTTAAAGGCAATTTTCTCTATTTTTTTCTATTTTGTATTTTTCTATTTTTTTCTATTTGGATCAGATTTTTGGCCAAATATTGTTCTTATTTAGCTTTCAGATTATGTATAAATATTCATTGGAAAAAACCCCTAACCTTAATGGCTCATTTTGTGTGTGTATATACTAATACATATATATATATATATATATATATATATATATATATATATATATATATATATATATATATATATTAGTATATATTACTTAAATGTTATTTTGTAGACTATATTTTAAAACCTTTAAACATTTGCCTAATATTTTGCTGTTATTTTTACATTTAATTTTGTTTTAATAAATGTTTTCCCCAAACAACCTCTTTGAAATACTGGAAAGGATTTCAATTTTAAAGAAGAATGTTCTCGAAGTCGAACACATTTTATGAAATTAGTATTTGTTGTGACCTTTTTTTATTATACGTGACAATGCTATTTTGTAAAATATTCCAGTTTTTATTAATAACCTGAGATAAAACGAGCCAGCAGATGCTCACAAAACAGATACATTTTCCGCTGCCCCCACCATTTTGCCTTTGCTGTGTGTGTGTGTGTGTGTGTGTGTGTGTAAGAGGGGCTGTTTAGGAAGGTTTAGCATACAGCTGTTT
The DNA here is from genome assembly GCF_018831695.1 of Puntigrus tetrazona. NCBI lineage: Eukaryota > Metazoa > Chordata > Actinopteri > Cypriniformes > Cyprinidae > Puntigrus > Puntigrus tetrazona. The sequence continues at coordinate 11,025,385 of NC_056721.1, read as the reverse complement.
GAGCTTCGCCTCTCCTCACTGCTTTAAGGTCTGTCGTCTTGAATCACGCTGCACAGAATCCATCCCACATCCACCCTGCGGCCTCATTAAGGGCACGCTGTTTCCCGGCCGGTCACCTGCATTTCAGACGTGTAGTGCTTGTTATGTTATTGTGTGTGACTCCAAAGACGAAGGGTGTTACACTTCTGTGAATTTGTTAAGAAAGGTCACCTCTCTGTTTGAGGAGGTATGAATTATGAATATGATAAAGACTCTGTAACACAAGGAAACAGAAAGGGTCCTTGTACCATGTTTCTTACAAATGCATGCGGTTTGCCATCTAGTTCAATCACCTAAGCTTGAGCTTTTTTTTTTATACGTTTCGTATCACACTGTCTTAATCATTTCTGGTAGTCTCACATAATGAAATTGAAGATCTGAAGGCTTATCTCGCTTTTTAAATTCTTAACCTTTCGCCTCATACTCATTATCTGACAGGTAGAAATCCCAGTGTAAGCTCCCCATCCATCCGAAGCTAAAATGTTGCAGGCTTTCTGATAGCGGTGTTGTCATCTCTCTCTGTCTGTTTTATTCCCAAGGTCTCTGAGAGAAAGGATGAAGACCTAAAGGGGGGAAGGGAAGGAGTGAGGAGATGAAAACAGACATCTTCTGAAAGGTCAGGGTCTGCCATGTTCTTTTTTTCCAGGTCAGCTCCTTTAGGCCTGCACTGTGTGACAGACGTATTCAGACACACCCATCACGGAGATGACTGATGGAGGAAAAAATATCTGTCATCAGCCTTTTACATTTAGAGGAAAATTGCTGATGTACATCATAATACATTAAAATGCTTGTCATTTCACGTTTCTATATCTCTGCTGTCACAACAACATGATTCGATTCTTAAAAATAACATGCATTGTGCTTTGATGTATTTGCGTGTAAACACTGAGCAAACCACTTTGTATTTGTGCACAGCAAAAACAAAAGTCTTAAAGTTCCCTTCCGTAGGCCACATATCTGCAATGCCTTAATTATGCTGTGTGTGTGTGTGTGTGTGTATACAGATGTATGTAAATCACATATAACATATAACATGAATACAATAGCAATAATACAATAGCTGTTCTTTTGAACTTTCTATTCATCAAAGAACCCACAAAATCTTAATTTTTGTTTTCTAATATATTCGAGTAGCTACAAAAATGCAGGGGGACCCACAAAAATAGCATGAGAAAACGTATCTTCATTCTTAGAGTTACAAATAGCATGAGAGAGATTTTTTTCTTCAATGTTATTTATTTTTATTTACATTTTTCTGTCACACCATAGGACACGTTGATATATCAACTACCCATTTATAGATTTTGCAAGATATTTAACGAGCCTGTGGATTTTTTAAATTAAATTTACTTTCTTTTAATGCTCACGTAAATAATAATGAATCAAATAAAGACTAGGAGCTGAAAACCTAAATCACCACTCATACAAAATTAAAAATAAAATAAAACAGAATTCTGGGCGCAAAAATTCTTTATCTGGATCCAAAGTATCATACTTTGATTTGATTATAAAATCATGTTCGGATTTGTAAAGTGAAAGCTCACATGATCGGTTTATTGTTTAACATCTCAAAGCCTACGGTAGCTCTGCAGTGCCTTGGATGTCACCCCACATTACTGGCCTGTTGGCCACTATTATAGCACGGGCCTGGGAAGGGGGTCTGAGGGCACTGTTGGACACTCTGAGCACATTAAGAGTGGCTGTCTTTATTGGATGTGATTGGTCTTAGTGATTTTATTGGTTTCATTGACTGTCTCTCCAGTATTTATTGGCCCTCTCCATGCGCTCTAGCCAGTGTAACGGAGGGCCGATATGAATCTGATGTGACAATAAAAGGGCAATTATGTACAGCGAGTAGAATATCTGCCTCCTTTCACCTGGGAGAGGAAGGAGGGAAGGGTGAGATAAAGGGACTGATTTTCGTCTTCCCATTGAGAGCGCGGTCATTGTTAAACATGGTGCTCCCAAACACAATGAACGTATATATGTAAATACAGCATTCTCTTTGTGATGTATATGAATGACTTCTGAATGTCTTTTTAACAGGTCACCTGACAACACAATGTATAAACCGCTGTGACGTTCCCCCGCCGCCGTTATTTACAGAGGAATTAGGAATTAAGACTTTTCTTTTTGCTCTTTTAATCTGCCATTTAACATTTGCAAAGGCACGTCATTCAATACATCGTCTAGCTGTTCAATCATTTGCTTATTGTGGTGCCATTCTAAACCAAAGCATATCTTTCTTCTACAGAAGGGAAAAGAAGAAAACACTTTGAATAATTTTAATAACTAAACAGTTTTGGTTGCGTTAGTCGAATGAATAATAATGAACACAGTAACATTTCTCAAAATGTCTTCTTTTTTGTTTCACAGAAGAAAATAGATCATGCCGGTTTGGGAAGACATGAGTATATTGACGCTATTTAAATTTTTGGGTGAACTGTACCTTTAATTTCTGTTTATTACCCAGTGACATCCAACAACAAAGAACATACGAACAAAACATGTTGTTTTCTATTAAATGGCAGAATTAGCCTTTTATGATAAGCTGTAGTTCAATGTAATAAATTACATTTTATAATATAAATTCCAATAGAAAACTATTTCACAATATTACCGTTTTTGATCAAATAAATGCATCCCTGGTGCAATATCTTTAAAAACATTCGAAAAATCTTAGCAGCCCGAAACTTCTGAACGACATTGCCCATTTCGAAGAGCATGTCCTTGTTTTTTTTTTTGTTTCACAATGAATAAAATATGAAGAGGTGAGTGTTCATAGTCTCTCGCTTTGCCTTACATGCCTCTCAGAAAATAAATCAGCGTTGTGTCAGCTGACCTGGCATTAAACAAGCTTTTGAGAGGAGAATTCTGTGTTTGATGGCGCTCTCTGGTCCGCGCTGCAGGACTCGGTGCATGAAATGTTGTAGTGGTGACAGCAGGCCACGCGCGCTTCTGTAAAACACGGCTCTCATTGTGCCGAGAGCACCTCCGTTCTCACCCTCGCTCTTTCACTGTTCTCGCAAGGAGCGAAGTAAGACAACTGCGTATAAAAAGAACACGTATATGTTCGCGTGGACGGGAATCATGATAGTTGGCGAAACGGGCTGAAATAATTTCCACCGTCTATCCGGGAGAAGGTGTGAAATGATCAGAATTATTTACGGCTATTATATCCAATTAAAGCCTGTGAGTGCTGTTGTGCTGTTTTATTGTGCTATAAACTGCTACCGCATGTGCTTCAGTAGCCAAACACAATGAGCTCCAATACAGGCCATCTTACTGGCAGGATCCCGGTCAGAGGGTTGGTGGTGGGGGGTGCGAAGAGGAAAAGAATTAGAGGAAGATGTTAGGGGCTGGTTTTGGCTGTGGCCTTCTGGCACGGGGGTCTATATGAATCAGTCAGCTTTGTTAGTTTTGGAGCAAATCCTAGTTGTAGTGTTTAAATGCTCCATTCTTCCACTTCAGGCCTATTAAAGTCCTGGCTGGAGAGTAATGTAAACTTAAAACAGTTCATATAGCCTCCAATTCCCTGCCAGTCGAATGGCTCAACCTATTACCCAACTCTGTTGTCATGGAGAGCTGCTCGTTTGTCTCCGTGGAAACCTTGATTGCCCAAGAAGAGCTGATATGGTCAGCTCAGGAGTAATATCTTTCAGTCTGATGTGCGTGTTGATTTTTTTTTAATGTAATGACTAGATGCCTGCAATTGTTTGTAAGAAAGTGTTTTTTGACCTTTCCCAAAAACATCCCCTCCTTAGTTACTGTTGCTATGTCTGACAAGCAATGCCATTTTCACACCACACATCATATTCTCACGCAGTGAAAAATACATCGTAAAGAGAAAAATGTCCACAAAACAAGACAGAGCAGGTTAATTCTGTTATGAAAGAAGTCTCAATTTAGAATTTTTCTTAAGAAATACAAACAATAAGTAGCATTTTGTGGCTCTTAAATGTGTCGCGACAGATTGCTGTAGTGCCTCAGTTCAGGCAGCACGCGAAACAATCATCTTTTCATATTAACTTTCCTGTGAAATTCACTTAGATATTGTTTGAACAGATATCTGAGAAACAAGCTGTCAGAGCACAGCCCTATTCTGGAAAAAGGGGCAGGGAACAGTTTCTCATTTACATTTAAAGAGAGATGCATGAAAACAGCATGTTTCTGCTTCTACTCAAAATGATATAACAAGCGATCTGTGGGGTATTTTGAACAGATATATTCTAAACCAAACGATAGAGCGGCGCACGCTTATCACGTCACAGGGTGTGCCATGCAGGCGCAATGCGACCGTGGTCTGATGAAAGCATTCTTGTTTTTTGTATGGGGAACGGTCTCATCTTTTCTGTGGAGGGAAAAAACATATTAAACGTCAATGATTTGTGGTTCTATTGATTTAATAATGGTTTGTTGGTTTTTGTGTTTTATGATGTTATTGTTTTATGTGATGTTTTGAGCTAAAATTAAAGTAAAATTATAAGATTAAATACTTACCTGCTAATGGTACACTCCAGGTAAGGGGTACAGCCTGGCCTATAAGAAATCAGCGAGCGTGCTACTGCAGCGCCGTGAGCAATTTGGTAGTTTTTTTTTTTTTTTTTGACTGATAACTTGCTTAATTATTGTATATACTAACCATTGGATGTTTTCACCAGCGCACTGTACATAAAACACTTTGCACTAACATGCTTCTACAGGTCAAGCCATCATGTATTTTCCCTTTTTCCCTCGGACCTAAAACATCCCGCTGTAGATCCGCAAGGGTCTACTGCATCATATTTTTTTAAACTTAAATTTATCCCCTTCTGTCATGACGGTATGCTGATATTTTTGATTTGTAAAATATGAAACACACGTTGCTCATCAGAATTACAAATAGCCAAAGAGAGGGAAAGGACACACTCCAGTGACTCTGTGGTGTGGGAACACACCCGCAAACATAGGTGCATAAGTAGTGCAAAGCGTTCTTGGAAGGGATTTTTCTTTAACAGGTTTTATCATATATTTTAATATTTAAGATGAGCCTAAAGGAACAGTTTCATCTTAAAATATATTTTATATATCCATACAACAAAATATTAGTGGGGTCCAGTGTTGTTTTTTACTCCATTTGTAGTTTTTCAGATGGAAGTCATTCAGGTTGAGAGTGAAAAATTACGTGAGAGTGCTTTTTATTTTTTATTTTTATTTTTTTGGAGAACACTCCGTTTGTGATGTGCATCTTCAAAGTAAAATACTCTATTGAATGTAGTTATTGAAATTCAGATGTATTTGCATATATATATATATATATATATATATATATATATATATATATATATATATATATATATATATATATATATATATATATATATATATATATATATATATATATATATTTTTTTTTTTTTTTTTTTTTTTTTTTTTTTTTTTTTTTCTTTTTTTTTTTTTTTTTTTTTTGAACATGGCAGTCAGAGCTTTGAATTCCTTCTCTATCTTTTCCTGAATTTCATGCTGGTCTCTTCATATCCTTCCCTCTTCTGGCTCTCCATTTGCTTATCCGTTTCTCCAAGCTGGCTCTTTATTCGTCTCCTGCTTCTTTTCTCTATCTCACATCCTCTTCCCGCCTCTCCTTTTCTACTCTTCTCCTCACTCATTCCTCTCACTCATCCTTATTTCTCTTCTCTCTTTCGCTCTATCCTGCATGCTTCAGCAGCCTCTCTCTCTCTCTCTCTCTCTCTCTCTCTCTCTCTCTCCTCTCTCTCTCTCTCTCTCTCTCTCTCTCTCTCTCCTGTCTCTCTCTCTCTCTCTCTCTCTCTGTCTCTCTCTCTCTCTCTCTCTCTCTCTCTCTCTCTCTCTCTCTCTCTCTCTCTCTCTCTCTCTCTCTCTCTCTCTCTCTCTCTCTCTCTCTCTCTCTCTCTCTCTCTCCCTGTCTCTCTCTCCCTGTCTCTCTCTCCCTCTCTCTCCCTCTCTCTCTCTCTCTCTCTCTCTCTCTCTCTCTCTCTCTCTCTCTCTCTCTCTCTCTCTCTCTCTCTCTCTCTCTCTCTCTCTCTCTCTGGCTCTGCCTTTGCTTGCCCGCAATTTATGCTGATTGGACCAGCTGTTCCACTTAAAGTTACCATGGCAACCACAACCGGTCACCTAGCAACCATGCCCATCTCTACGAGCTCTCCACAGGCAGAGAGAGAGAGGGTGTGTGTGTGTGTGTGTGAGAGAGAGAGAGAGAGAGAGGCAATTTGAAAATTCCTTTAGATTTATTTTATGTTGGGTTTTTATGTTAGGGCAACTTCAATTAGTCCACCAGCAGAGTTTCGTTGCTTGTAAGTTTGTTTATAATGGCATTCCTAAATGGTAGATTTATATGAGATTAAGAGTATGTAATTTTCAAAAAATGGTGGCTGTAGATAAAGAGCGACAACTTTTGTTTTTATTTGTAAATCTTTTTTCTTTTTTTTCTTTTTTTAATTCTTAGAATATTTTTTTTCTCAATTAAAACAGAGAAAACACACACATGTGTTTGTGTGTATGTGTGCATCATACACACTGTGGCATAGTGTGATGCCATGACTTTCCAGCAGCACATTGTGCATGTGTTTCGCTGTAGAGCAGCGTTTGTCGTCCCATTCTTTCTGCGCTATTCTGAGCTAAGGATCCTCTTGAGCTGTGTATTATCTAACATGTTAAAGTGGAGCGGCTTACACGCTGCTTAGTGCTAATGGTCTTTCCTGCTGCCCAGCGGCCTTCAGATCTCACCTTAGTCTCACCTCACTCACCAGATCCCACCCCACCGCATCCTGACAGGTGCATGACAACACGCTACTAGGTGCTGAAAGTTAATTTCCACATTTTCATCACATTGTTTTGATGATGTGTGTATGCGTGTGAGCCAAGTATTCTCTCTCTAGGAGCTTCCACTCAAGAGTTATTTTGATTTATTCCAACCAAAATGTATGTGGGCTTCTGTAACCTATGATATGTTTATACATGTATGCTTAAATGTTAGAGCAAATTACAGTTGACATGTACCAATCCAATATTGTACTTTTGCAGATTTTATATTCATTATTGAAATTTATTTCTGTTGTTTATTACTATAATTATTTGCATGTAGTGATTATTAACTTACTAGTAAATTAGTTATTAAAAATTAATATTAATGACAATGATGACCATTATTGTTTTCAATTTTTAAAAGTAATCATACTATGAAATCATCAGATACTCGTGAAGAATACTGTCTTACTGTTGCTTGTTAAAACAGTTATTGCTGCTATTATTATTATTATTATTAGCATATGATAGTAATAATATATTTAAATGCTAAAATATTGTTAGAGGTTAATATATGAATAACAGTAATTTTGATTACTATTATTATTATTATAATTAAGCAACAGTTAATAGTTTCCTTTGGTGTTTGTCTGTATTGGTGTGTGTGTGTGTTTTCTATGTGTGTGTAGTGGTGTGTATGAAATGGCCACTCACTTTGGCACATTAAGTCCTAATACCAGGCAGCTTTTCACTTAAAGGTGCGATGCGCTTTGGGCTCACTCTGTTGGGCTGAAGAGCTCATGTTTATTCATGTCTTTAAGAGCACTCCTGTTTGATTTAGCTGAACGGGCCAGTTTTCCTGTTTTTTTTTCTCTCTCTCTTCTTTACTTTAGAAACACATTCATATGGAAATATCTGCCTACTTACCTGTTCAGTCTGTGTCTCTTTAAGCTTAGAGGTCAGTCTCACTGGAAAACTCTATGCTTATTTTATTGCCAGTCTGCCATAATAGAATCCTCCTCTCTCTCTTTCCTCACTTCACTATGAAGCCATTCTGTCGAAGTCACAGAAGCGATATACAGAAAGGTTGAAACATGCTGCCCCGGTGTAAATGTAAGTGTGAGCGTGTTTGCGTGTGTATGTGTGTGTGTGTTTAGGTCAATGTTAGGCTAATCTTCTGAGCTCATCCTCACTTCTCTCAGCAAAAGGAGGGAAATCCTCCTGGCCTTTCTATAATAGGATCTGTTCTGAGAGCACTCCGTTCTCCTTCCAGCTCTGTCCCGTTCCCCGTCTTGTCTTCTTTCGCTCCGGCCCATCTGGTTTAGTGCAGAGACATATTTAAGTGAGGTAGAACACGTACTCTTGTCAGGACAGCATGGGAGGGCAGGGTTTGGCCTCTGAGGTTCAAAGCAGGGCATCCTCTCTTTCTGACGTTTTATGTGCTCTATGCACCATGGTGTTATAAATACATCCACCTGTGGGGGAGTGAGTGAGTCACATGTCCCTCCTCAACATGGCCGCCAAAAATAGAGTCAACTTTTCACATTTGCTGAAGTGTTGCTGGCCCCTATAAAACTTGCGGTGGTGATGCTTTTTAAGTGCTTGCTTTGGCGCGGCGGCTGGTTTGCAAAAGCAGCTATTGCAGCTAAAGTTCTGTCATTACCAATAAGTTCAATGGAACTAACAAATTTAACCATAGTTAAAGTTGCAGTACATAAGATTTGCCTCTTTGTCACCATCTCTGTTTGAAAACCTGCAACTGCAGCTGTTTGCAAAATCATATTCCATGCGTGGGATGCGCTTCAGCACGATTTAATCAAATTTTTTCAGCAGTATGTGGAGCTGTCAGTCTCTGCACTGTCGTGAATATGTACTGTATTTCGCAATCACTGATTCTAGCCTACGTCTTGAAATATATTCCCCAAATATTTGTCATTTGAACAAGTAACAAATCTGCCACATTTGTTCTGACCAACTGAAGGAAAAAGCATTACAATAAATCAAGCTACCAACGGTGATTAAATCTACTGTTGGTTAGCTCATATCACTTCAGACCCTACAAATTATTATTATTATTGTTAGAAGTTGTCATTCTCAAATTAAAAACAACAGCATTGCTTGACAATCAGGATTGTGTATAGTGTGCATTAAGGTGTTACTTCGTTTTCTGCACAGTGTAATCTCTAATTGTCACATCATTCGGATTTCAAATTAAGAAATTCCCTTAACCCAAAAAAGCCAATTATGCTTCCAACTGGTTTTCTTTATGATACAGATCTTAAAGGCACACTTAAAACTGGACTACAAAATTATTTCATTCACATGTTTCATAAACACACAATCCTTTCTGGATTACAGTTCACCATCAAAATTTTATATTGAATTAAAAAGCTATAAACGATGCACCACCTGCAGGATCCTCACATTCAATTTCTTTGTTTACATGCGCGGCATAAAGAAACAGTGACTTGCTCAAATTTGCTGCAAAAAACCTACCCGTACCAATCTTATTAGAAAACATTAATAAAAGCTAAACCATTGTGAATCAGGCTAAAGTAAGGCAATAGTTTTGAACACTGGCAGATTAATGCAGATTACTGACAGATCACTGTTTCAATGTCAGTGCCCTGGGTGGTTGTATACTTATATGCTATTCTGGATTCGGTCAAGGTTTTCTGGGCATCTCTTAGTTCTGTGCAGATCTTAGAGTGGTTGCTAGGGTATTTCTTGGGTGTTGCTGTCTAAGTAATCACTGGACAGTAAGCCAATCAGTAAGACAATTACTGCCTTTGCAATAATGCACAATATTGACAAAACAAATTATATATTTTTTTTTCGATATTATTATTATTATTACTATTATTGGCTAACAATAATTAAACAATGACGGTATCTTGGCCTGTTTAGACCTGTGAAGGATAAATAAAGTAACAGCACTAGTAGATGGGATCAAGTCTCTGCCTTAATGAATGACTCATTGAATCATTATTCAAACAATTTGTTCAGTTTATCAGAGAACCAAAGCAAGCGGCTGTCTGGATTATTGAATCACTGACTTAAATGATTTATTCAAAAACAGATGTATTCAGGAATGAACACCAAGGTTTTGCTCTGAGGTGTGCGAATGTCCTGATTTGGCTTTGTACAGAACTATTTTCATTGTGCAATGACAAAAATGTAGCCTAACTGAATATTAATTACTTGTTACTTTCTTCACAATCACATACTAATATTTAGAAAACTCTTGCTTGTCATATTATTTTATAAATATATTGTATCTTATAAATGTAAACCAAAATAAACAAAAATTCCATAGAGGGATATTTTTTGCTTCCATCATTTGAATTTTAGAGGCATTTTAACTGTTTTCTGATATGCTTAATGACAAATGAATGCTTTTTGACTCAAAATACATGTTTTTTGCACATAATCGGTAATGTAAGCTTACACAATGCCACAACAACAGTTACGATATTATCATAGATGGTAAATATCACACACCTCTAGTTGCTCTGTGTTCTGAGAGGTTGCTCATTTGTTCAAGCAATTGCAAACCTATAGATGTTTCTAACACAACTATACAGATTAGAAGACACTTTTGTCATTTTTTCTTTTACTGGTTTAAATTTAGTGCAGTTAAATGTAAAAAAAAAAATCAAGAGTATACTATTCCTGTGAGCAGTTATTCTATTTGCATGCTCATTTTCCTTATGTTTGCTTTTTATTTACACTCTCCCACATCCTGCTTATGTTGTTCTCCTTCGCTTTATTATGTCTTCATTTTAAATTTAATTGGTCTGTCTGTATCTCTTTTTTCACATTTGCTCTTTTCTTCTCCAAATTCCTCTCATGATGTCTCTGGGAGTGAGCAGGTCACAGAGCAGTTAGTCACTGATTACTTCATGTGTATTTATACACCAGCATATGAGCTGTGGATATGACATTACTGCGTCACTGTGAGGCCCTGAAACACACCAGCTCAAACACAAAAAAGAAATTCCCTCCTGTTTCATATAGAGCAGTAACTTGTGTGTGTGTATTACGTAGAAATATAAACGCTATAGTGATGTAGATAAATGCTGAAGGCGCTGAGGTGATGTCTCTTCGTGAGCCTCTCTCTGCCTCCTCAGTGCCGAGACGTAATCTTGCTGATCAGAAAAACGCAGACTTAATTATCTGCTCTTTCTCTCTCACTCTCTCACACACACACACACACATACACACACATGCACATGTGCTTGTCGAAGCCTCGGCTGGAGAAAGAGGTCAGAGGTCAGGGCACAACTACCATCTGCGTTTCCCTGTTCTCACCTCCCCCCTTAAGTTTCCAAATGTCACATTTCACCCCAGCGAAGACACCTGCCCCTCCTGCAGAGGGCCTTTTCTGCAGTAGAGGAGGTCATTAAGTCTCTTTGTTTGTAAGAATAAATGAGTACAAATCTATATATTAGTGTTCCTGAATATATATAATATAATGTAATATATATATATATATATAAATTATATATAATGTTTTCTATACTATTATATACTATAACTATATATTTTTTTCCACAACCATATTTTGCATTTTTGTTTATTTTGTAAATATTATTATTTTGCATTTATGTATTATATACGACCTATTAATATGCATGTATTGGCATAAAAGAAAGATATTTAAATGGTTTAATTACCTCCAGACATCGGTGTCACAATTGTTGTTTTTGATGAAAAGCAATTTAAAATAGCCTCATTTATTTAAAATAGAAATCTGTAACATAAACACTTTGTGATGAACCATGTGAACTACAATATTAGTACATATTTAGTACATATTTATTCTCCATATAGCTTTATATTTAAATTTAATATAGTAAAATGATATTGTGGAGCAATAGTTTAGTGACTACAAACAGTTATAAATTTATAATAAAACATATGTGTCCTGTTTTGTTTTATACGCTTTTGAAAAACCTGAATCATATTTATCTGGTTAATGCCATTTTAAAGCATCAATTAGAAGTTCTAGCTACAACTTCAACCCATGCAGCATTGTAAGCAGTCTGTATTTTACCTACCTAAAATACAAAACAATTTAGTGGCAAAAACTTTAATGTTGCATCTTTAACATTATTGAATGTTGTGCATTGTTAAAATACTCTTACACTTTTATTTGAGTGGACTGAATGAGTCAGTAATTTTTCTTCTTCACATACTGTGATCATCTGTGTGTCTGTACAGTCACTGCTATCTGCACCCGGTGGACCAGACGAGGGATTACACCAGGATTAAACATCCTAATCTGACACACACTCTGATTGGTCCTGAATAAGGAAGCAGTGATACTGTATGCAGAGAGCAGCGCTCAGCTCTAAAATGGTGGAAGAACCAAGAGACCGAGAGAGAAAAAGAAGCGATTCCGTTCTAAACACTCACATCTCACAATCTACGTAGATCTACGAAAATACAACCAGAACATACGTGCGTGCACACACAGCCGATAAATCAGATTAACCCACACACATACTGTTAAGAATAACGGCTTTCTCTCAGCCAACCGTTAGCTGCTGTTACAGGAAAAAGCATCTCCAAATTCACTATTGATCGTCTCTCTCTTTCTGTTTCTCTCTGACAGGTATTTGACCTTCCTCTTCTTTTCTGTGGTTTTCACTGCAAAAGAAATGAATAGAGAGATGGAACGCTTAACTGCAGGAGAGCTGTTTTAAAGCTTTGGGAACAGTGGGGTGGTGGGAGGGCGAGTTTGGCTGCTTTAAGCCGAGCTTTGACTGCTGGTTTATCTTTATTATCGAAAACCATAATTGAAAATCGACCCATGGCTCCAGTATTTTAGATTTGGAGGCGTGCTTCCAAAAATATTGTCAATAACAAACCGTTTGAGCATCTTTTTTCATTTGTTTTACACTAGGCCTAAATTTGTGTGGGCGTTCCTGTATCAAGTGTCACATTCGAAATATCTGACTATTTTAAAATGCTTTTGGTCTTCTATTGAAATAAACCATTTCAATTTATGTCTTCCCCATTGAGGACTTGTCCAGGGCTTCAATTCGGTGGCACATTTATCCACTAAAAGAGAAGAAAGAATTAAATCTGGTCATCATTTTAACTCCGCACTCTCTCGTTCTCAGGAGGTAGCCTTTTCGTGCTACAAAATGATTCAAAAACGATCATATTTAATTCAAACAAAAATTAATCTGTTCGGCAGCCAGATGGTTATGAGTCTCACATGAATTCAAAAGACAGAGAAGGAGAGAGAGAGAGAGAGAGAGAGAGAGAGAGAGAAGAGAGAGAGAGACATTTTCCCTCAGGACAGCGCAGGGATTATCGTGCTCGCTGGAAAATTTTGATTTGCTTTGTGAGCGCGGGCCCACACAACTGCCTCCATTTTCTACGCATGTTGTCCAATTATATAGCTCGCAGTGTTTCAAAGTATGCCTACATTGCCAAATGACTGTTTTCGTACAGCGATTGCAAACTTCTCTGCGCATTGTCATAACTGAACCGCGTATTAGCTTTAATATCATTTTCAGCTGTTGTCATTTAGGACTGCCCGTTACACTGCGAGGACAGGACAATAGGAGGGCGCAGAGCGTCCTGACTCATGGTGACCCCTTTGTTGAAGCGAGGACACACAGACAGATGGTTCGAGCGGTCCTGGCGAATTTGTTACCTTTCCGTATGACGTGCAATATGTCGACGTCCCGACCGAGCGCGCGCAGAGACAGCAGCTGTCCATCCATCACGACTGTCAATGCGGAATAAACGCGTCTCTCGGCGCGCTAATGTGGCTTGAGACACTCCGAGCGTAATGAATCTGATGATATAATGTTTGTGTTCTGGATCATGATGATGATGATGAGGAGGATAATGATATAAAATTGCCGTATGCGATTGTTTTACCCCCCTTTTTTTTTTTTTTTTTTTTTTTTTAAGGCATCCTGCATTAGCGATGCGTATCGATCGTCACTAAACCGGTTACATTAAAAGCGCAAGAACAGAGAAATGTAAAACTGTGCAAGAGAAAAATAAACACTTATTAGCGATTGAGGCATTACAGGCCAGTGCGTTCACTCCCCACGCGGCCCCTCGTCATCTCTGGCCGAGTCTTTGGAGAAGGCTTGTGTGGAATTGGGGTAATTTGCGTGAACGGGCGTTGATTTACATTCGCGGCAGAGGTTAATGACAATGTCGTTCCTCGCCGCCTGTTCTTTTCATTGTAATGTTGTTAGGGAGAACCCAGGGCCGCACACCCCGCCCCCTGTTCCCCCCTTAATATACGACTGCCAGCGCGACCTGAAACGCTTCCAATTTGCTTGAACGTTCACGTTGAGATCTGTAACTCCTAATAGATCATGCGCAGATGGGTATTTTCTCAGTTACCACTGATTTGTTCAGGTTTACCCAACAGAACATGATAGAAGGAAACAGAGGACTGTAATGTGTGCAAGGGTTCTTGTTTATTGAATAACTACGAATCCAAATTTGACTTAGCTCTTTGTCTTAGACGAGAGCTTAGAGCACATTTGTAGCATACGAAAGTCTTGAAAGGAATAGTTTACCCAAAAATTCTGTTCATTTACTCAGCCTCAAGTAGTTCCTAACCTGTATGAGTTTCTTTGTTCTGCAGAACACAAAGGAAGTTTAACCAGGCTGTTTGGGTCACCATTGACTCCCATAGTATTTTTTTTTTCTACTATTGAAGTGAATAGTGACCCAAAACAGCCTGGTTACAAATTTGTTTGAAAATAACTTCCTTTGTGTTCTGCAGAATATATACAGGTTTGGAACTACTTGACCTTTTACTTGGACTAAATGAGGACAGAATTTTAATTTTTGGGTGAACTATTCCTTTAAAGGACACTGATGTAGCATATGCCTGTTTTTGTTTCTGAGAAAAAAATATTATTATAATTATTATTACAAAATTATTTATTAATTTTTTATTTTTTTCTTAAATAATTTAATGATTTGAATTTTCAGCAGTCGTTATTCCCGCTTCAGAGTCACATGAGAAGTCAATCTAATAATTTGCTACTCAAGAAACCATTAATGTTTTATGCTTAAATGCATAAATGTTTTGCTGCTTAATATGTTTGTGTAAACCATTACATTTTCATTTTGATAAATAGAATGTGTAAAAGAACTTTTTTTATTTGAAATAGAAGCCTTTTACAACAGTATACATGTCTTTACTGCCAATCAATTTAACACATCTTTGCTGAATAGAAGTATTTCTTAAAATAATTTTACTGTCTTCTGTAGTGTATTTCCCATTACTTCTTGTATTAAATGAAATGCAATAATATAAACAGATGAACAATAACTGTTTACACATATTGATGTATGTAGTGTAAAAACAGTTATATGGCAGATTTAGATTAGTCTTTTAAAGAAAATGTTTCAGTTCCCCGGTTTCCCTTACTCGCTAGTGTGTCAGATGAAATATTGCTCTGCATCTTGCATTCATTACCCACAACAGACTCATTAAGACAAAGAGATCAAGTAAGAAAAAAAATGTTGGATGGTTTGAAAATGAATAAACACAGCAGCAGGTCATGAAAAGACATCAAACCTGTATTTGTGGTGAAAGTCCTGTCTTTCTTTCTATCAGCACAGTTCAAGGCTGTTTGGTAAGCTATTGCTTTGACCGGTGTGGCAATTCTGAGTCTATAAATCACTAATGTTACTTAGTGGAATCTCAAGGAAACCATGATGAGCTGACCCTCCAAAATATATATTCTAAAAGGGTCAACACAATCTAAATAGACTTCTTGTGGGTTTTGAGAAATATCCTAAAAATGCTGGCGAGGAATTGTCACCGCAGAGATGGAGATACAGAGAAATGTGCTTGTACAATGATGTGGTATTAAACATGGGCTGTGGTATGCGTCAGTCTAATGAGGGATTCTTGGGTTTTAGGTCCTGTTGTAACAGTGTTTTGCAGAGAAAATTCTTCAGCATGCCAAGCCCTTTTTAGAGGATTGGGATGGATTTCTGATCTGTGAAGTTCTCAAAAAAAAAAAGCTTGTGAATTCCTAACAGTGTCTTTTTCTTTTCATGTAAACTAGTGCAGATTTAGAGACAGGTTATAGTTAAGATATTTCCAGCATCCATAGTGATAATGGATCTCTTGCCTCACCAGATGTTTTGCACCACACTACACCACACCACAATGGAGCAAAAGTGTATATATATATATATATATATATATATATATATATATATATATATATATATATATATATATATATATATATATATATATGCATTTTGTATTTTTAAAATTGACAATCTTTTAACGTGACACACTGTTTAAACGTTTCACCAATGTTATACTGTATTATACACTAGTCAAAAGTTTTTATATTTTAAAATATTTTTAAATATATGTCTTGTATTTATCAAGAACATAATCTTGATCATTAATGACCCTTCAGAAATATATGATGATTTATTATCAGTGCTGGAAATTGTTGTGCTGCTTAATATTTTTTTGGAACCTGTGACAGGTTAGGATTTGTTTAGGGTTCTTGAATGAATAAAACGTTGAAAAGAAGAGCAAAGAGCATTTATTTTTAGTAGAAATCCTTTCTAACAATATACAGTGCCATTCAAGCCATTTTTATTCTTTTTTTTTTTGAAAGAAACAAATAATATTTTAAAGTATATTAAAATAGAAATCCATTTTTTTAAATGGTAAAAATATTTCACAATATTACTCTTTTCCCTTGTATTTTGATCAAATAAATGCAGCATAGGAAAATCTTTAAAAAATATAAAAAAAATCTCCAGTCAAATTAAAGGACTACAACTGACTGCGTATAACTCAATTCTACAGTAAATAAAGAACAAGGAGTATAACTCAATCGACACAATATGATTATGAGCTGATAAAGGCAGTTTCATCGGAACAGAGACTTTTGGTAACTGCTGTGCTAGTACACGCTCACACACTACCAAAATCTTCGGCCATCTGTCACACACTCATCTTCTCTCACTATGTGTATACTACACTCCCTTAAACACCAAATCAAGGATATCCACAGCTTGCTGTAGAGAGAGACGTGATGTATGTCATCAGTTATATTCTTGCTGACTCCCTGGACTCCTTCCAGCTTGAGCAGCACAAATCTCTTGATTACGTTAAATTAGCACAGGCATGCCAATTCGATGACCTGAGTTTAATTTAGTTCTCCACTGATTGGTTGTACTTTAATTAGTATTCCTTGATGAGTTAAGCATCACTATGGCCATTGCTCATACTCTGAATTAAGTATTTGATCAAAGCCCTAGCCCTAACCATACGTGTCCACTGGCGTAGGGTGAGGGGAGTTGGATATGGTCTATTACTATCTTTGCAATCTGGGTTGTCGGCTTTTAAGTTTGACAAAAGAGTGGAGTGGAATTTTTGGAACGTTGAAAAAAAATCACTTTTACACACTGCCTCTGAATTTCATATATAATTATAAAAACAAAAACGGACCAGGTTAGTTTCGCATCCGTTGCAAGTATTTTGAATGGAAAGAATGACGAATTTGAAAAATATGAAAAACACATACAAAAATTTCAGATTCAGTGTAGAAGGATGTTAAGTGTTGAAAGCATCAAAAAGTTAGGAGATGCAGAACTATAAGGAAATTAAAAGTGAGAAATGCCAAGTGGCAGCCGATTGCTGTGAGATGAAGACAAGCCAAGGCTGTGATATGTCATGAATGTGTTTCAAGATCTCTTGCCAATTTGTTACAGAAGTTTCTCATCTTGCATGGTATACAAAGTTGTGTTTTCAATAAAATACGTCCGTAAGAAATTGGCAACAGATCTTGAACATCACTGCCTATGTGTCTATTTGTATATATAAAATATATATCCCAAAATTATATATCTCATAAATACACTGCAAGTTTTTGTTCAGTTTTTATGCTACATTTATTTCATCATAAACACAGCAAAAATTGTGAATGCCAATTTTAATATAGCTGTTTTGAATGTATTTTAAAATCTAATTTATTCCTGTGACGGCAAAACTGAATTTACCATTAATACAGTCCAAAATGAAGACAATACCCAATCCAATCAATGTATTTCATCTCCTTTAAGTAACAGATGCCGAAAGCTTGGTCAGATTTAACTTTCCCTTTCTGTAGCTTAATGAATTGACTGCATTTGAAAACGTCTCAGGCATTAGGCTCATGCAGTTTGCAAACTGTTTGTGTGATAGCTATGCACTGACTAGCCATCATGATTCACTGGAGTATTTTTAATTTTGCAACATGATTCGAAAATGACGGACAATGATTCACATTTTCCCTGATAATAACTGTATTTTATCTAAAGATCTCCCTGATTTAGTTTGATCAGGTGCAGTGAGGAGAAAGAACACTGTGTGTAGAGCAGTGGGTTCGTAGCTCTGCTTCAGTTGTGCGATATCCTCACGAGGGGCGACCAGAATGCTTGTCGGGAGAGACTTATTGCTTCTGGTTTTCCCCCTGTTCACTGGATGAACACAGCAATACAGACGGCGCACGGCAAAGCTGAAATTCGCCTGAAATCGAATGAAAATCAAGGGATGAGCTTCAAGCAAGTATATTCTGAACACTTTAGCAAAGGATGAAAAAATGCTTTTTTAATTCTATAATCAGCTGATGTGCCAGCCCATCCTAACAGCCCGTCAGATCAAGTAATTCCTCGTGGATCTACACAGAATCAGGGCTTCACACCCCGATCAGGTTCATGTGGTCCACAGTATAACATGTATATTGTGCAGATTCGAGACGATCTGATTCTGGGTCTGTCCTGAGCGAGGCTCGGCAGCGCCTCCTCTCTGCAGTGACTCTGTGGAAGTGTGTCACGAGCAGACGAACCTGTGAAGCTCTACCGCAGCACCACTGAGAGTGTTATTGGCGGTGACAGTGCACTCCAGTGTAGAGCACCGAAACCACCTCCTAACATTCATTCCCAAACCTGAACAGACCATATGGAGTCCAAACCGTCCACCTCGAAGTCTCTTTCTATTTTTAGAACGATTGTCTTCCTTCTGTTGGGGTCAAGGTCGGTTAAGGGGGAAGGTCAATAGCAGCGTTGGTCCGTATCGGTTTGTATATATATATATATTCATGTTTGCATGATGAGGTGCCGCCTGAGTCCCGTGAGAAGCTTGACCTCCGTAACCTTTCGTCCCTCCCCAGGCCGGCTGGCACACGTACACGTTACAGCCGGTGACCCCGCCAAAAAACACACGCAGATGCACGGAGACTGCCACGCTTACGTTGATCTGCATACCAAATGTAATACCACCCCTAAATTCAGATTAGACCCCTACACGTGAACTCTGACCTCCCTGACATAATTAGATAGAGCAAGCGAGCGAAGCGGCTCTATTTGTCTCATTTTGTGGGTAATGTGGTGATGGAGGGGAGGGGAGGGGTGGGGGAGGGATGTTGGTCCCCACCTGACTCAACCCTCCTCCACATCACTCCCTCGGACTCCTCCTCAGGGGGAAGAGGATTTATTGTGCACACGCTTGTGTGTGTGTGTGTGTGTGTGTGAGAGAGAGAGGGGGAAAGGCACGTGCCAAGTGTCTGGTGCTGAATCATACCCCCCCCCTCTTTCTCCCCAAACCTTGAGGCCACATTGAATTTACACACAACACACTCGTATGAACACACACTGTAGTTTCACTGCATACTCACTTATTAACAATGAAAGGCTCAGACTAAAAGTGTTTGAACAATTCTCTGTAGATACAGCGTCTTGTGGTGTCCAGCACAGACAGGTCAGTGCAGCTCGGATTGGACCGAACTGTGCGAATGTGGCCTGGTTTTGTTTACATGCAGAAACATTCTCGCAAAATAAATAAAAGCGAAGAAATAAAACATGCTCCTGTCGATATAGCGTTGCACAGCATCATGGGCCACAGGCAGTATAGCCAGTAGCCATGGAAACAAGATGTATGTAGGTTTTTCCTCATGACTTTTTTTCTTTTTTATGTTTTTGAAACATTACGTTATATAGCATTGTATGGTATTATTAGTATTAAAATACACAATAACAGTATTATGTAGCTACTCATCAGCATATTACTTGATTATTATAACATGATATGTCTGTATGTGTTTATATATATATATATATATATATATATATATATATATATATATATATATATATATAAATATTATTTATTTATTTATTTTTTAGTTTTAAAATGTTTAAAATCTGTCTGTCTGTGCTGTACAAATTTAGAGTTACACATATTTAGATGAATTATTTGTCACACACACACACACAATCTCAGTCTCTCTCTCACACACACACAGACGTAAATTTGTTCTCGTGCTTGTTATTGGTGTGAACGAGCGAAAAGGATTCTCTTCAAATGTGTTAACTCTACTTCTCCATCCTTATTTCTTTCCGTCCTCCACAGTCAGGCTGAGCTCTCATGCACACACTCGCCTGCACTTCATCCACACGGACTGTGGAATCAGAGTTTATTAATAATACAAATGGCTTTCTTAATGTGCTGCTGCAATCGAGTAGGTACGCTCAGCCGTTAATCACGCTAACATCAACACTGTGTGTGTGTTTGTTTGTTTTGCACGTGTATCCTCAGTTTCCATTGTTTTCTATATCTGCCCCTGAGTCAGCAGTTAGTCGGTAATCATGCCACAGTGGTTTTAATTGCTCTGTTAATTGATAGGAAACAGAAAGGCTCTAATTAGATGTAATGATACGAGGCACTCTCTGTCACTGTGGAGCTAATGATTTAGCACGCTAGCACCAGACTGGATTCTTCACGAGGAGATTTACATATGAAAAGCATGTGTGCGAGCGTGTTTGTGTGTGTCTGTGATAGGGAGAGGGGAAGAGAGAGTGGGGTGAACATAGAGAAACAGAGATCAAGTTGGAGAGCATTTGTTAAGAACAATAGGGAAGAACAGAGGGAGGTTGAGTGAAATTCAAGCTGTATTGTTTCATCGTTGCAAACTACAGTGAGACCTTTACTGGTTTGAAGCATCAGATTTGAACCGTGTTGTGCTGCAGATGCACACTGCTTCCATCGACATCTCTACAAAGCTGCTTTTCTGAGAAAAGGAGCTTTTCCGGAGAGCGCAATTGCCATAATATTTTTGATATGCCACCCTTAAAGGGATAGTGCAACCAAAATAGAATTTCTGTCATTTTCTCAGCCTCATGTCATCTGAGACCAGTCTAAGTGGAGTTCTTCCCAGAGGTTGATTTTTTTGTTGTTGTTGTTGTTGTTGTTGATTGCCTCATTTCAAATCACATTTATGAAGAGTTTTTATCTTTTTACTCTTGTCTTGTTTTAAAATAGTAAAAAATAAAATTATAATTTTTTTAAAAGAGATAAAAAACTAGGGTTTATTATAGGGTTTAATATATAATTACATGCAAATTTTATGTTAAATGAAAATATGGCAAAAAAAATAAAATAAAATTGGGAATCATTGCACTAAAAATTGTTACAGTCATTTCTATAATATATTTTTTAAATTATAGCTGTCGGTTGTGCCATCATTTGTTTAACACACAGAAATGAGGCTTGATAAAATGTAGCTTGAGATTTAATGACTTGTGAAGTATGAAAATAATACAAACATTATAAATATCCCTAGAGCAATTTTTGTGCATCGTTTTCCATTCAAGCTGTAATTTTACATTCAATTGTATTTAATTGTGTGTATGTAAGGTGCTAAAATACTGTGAAACTAGCCTTAGCGTAACAAAGTAGTCAGCCATTTAATTCCAGAAATGTTAAAAAAGTCATTTCCACCACAGAATGTCATAATTTTAGATGTACTGGAAATAACACAATGCTGGGAAGTTTTATGGCTTTCAGCAAAACTAAAGTGTCATAATTCTCCAGTGATGCATGTGTATTCAACCGGTGGACATTGTTAGTCGACTAGACGATGGCTTTCGGTCTTTCAGGGTTTAAAACAAAATGTAGGTGAGATGACAGAATTTTCTTTTTTGAGGAAACCGTTCCTTTAACATCTGAATCTGTCAAAAAAAAAAAAAGGCAAGGTGGGTGAGAGTTAAAGAGACAGAGCAGGAGAGAGATGAAAGTCTTATCTCTCTGAACAGAGCCAGATAGGTTATCGTTCATCTGTTTACAGACAGATGCTCTGATACAGTGAAATTACTGCAAAACATTTGAGTGACAGAGTGAAGGAGAGTGTGAAAGAGAGCGAGGGAGGTGAAAGGAGAGCTGGAGTGACCTTGCTTCAGATCCCGGTTGGATGTTTGACATTGGGGCATGTTGCAGAGCGCACCACTGTTTATCTCACATAGCACGAGCACTCAGGGCAACAACAAAAAAAAACAACCTTTCATAGTTATTTTATGCCTGTTCAATCATGCTGTGTTTTTTTGGCTGTGTAAGTTATGACACTGTACAGAAACGCCGTATTTTGTTCCATGATGGGCTCATATTTCAGTCTAAGAGATGTGCTGTGATATTGGCTTCTTGATGCAGGACTCTCACTCGCTGATTTGTTTCTCTCATCAGTCCCGTGGGTAATTTAGCTAGTGAAATCACACCTTTTCTTTCTCTCCGCTCTTCTTCGATTTCCTGTCCCAATGGTGGCCAATCACACAGCGGTGTCCTTGGGGGCCAGCCTTGGGTAGGGGGACGGATGAGGGGGGGTCACGTCCCCCCCACTCCCTTCACCCTCTTATATTTATTGTGCTGGAGACAAGCCTTCTCTCTCTTTCTTGCTCTCTCAGTGGTCCTATAAGATATACTGATCACACAGTAGTATATGAACAGAAGACAGGTTGTTTTTGTTGTGGTGCGGTAGAGCAGTTGCGCAGATTAATTAAGGGCTACATCGGTTTCTCTGTTAAACTGCTGGTAAAATACGAGAAGAAACGTATCCTGACTTTATTTCGATGGCACATTTATGAGCAGAGGTAAAGATGCTTACTGTATTCTGTTAAATTATACAAAGCACATACAGCGGTGAAAGTGAGAAAGCTTAGGTTAGTTACAAACTCTAGACACTTTATATAAAATATGTCGAGAAATGGCTCCAAGTTGTTAATGACACTTATTTATTTTCCAAAAGAAAACAATTCTTGTGTACTTTGGTGTGCTTGGTTGGTCTTGCTCTGAAAGGTCGAAAAGATTTACAGGAAATATATTTATTTTGAAATGTTTTTTTCAGTAATTGTATTCTTATAGAAGGTAATTGTTTCTATTATTATTATTAAACCATTAGGTTTTATATCTATGTATTTAATTTTTTCAAATTAATGTTCATGTTAACTATTTGAAATATTTATTTACATTTTATAAATGAACTTTCACTAGACTGTAAAACAAGACTGTAATTATAATGAAGATTAGGCTATAAATAATGGAAAAACAGCTTGTGTGTGTGTGTGTGTATATATATATATATATATATATAAATTGTTTATATATATGTTTCATATTCCTGTTTTTATTATATTTTAAACCATTACATTAACATTCATGTTAACTATTTGTAATATTTATTATTAATAATCCAAAAGCCAAGTTTTTCTTTGTTTGAATGATTTTTTTTAAACCATACAAAAATACTTATATTTATACATACATATACATGCAATCATTTACAGTTTTACATTTAGCAAGTGATGTTAGCAGTTCAGTCTATTTTTCTAGAACATATTTTAAAACCTTTTTTTTTTTTCCATTTATATCCCGTTCCTTTTTAAAGTATATTACTGTCCATAATGTGTCTTTAAAGTGCATGCATGAGAGTGGTGTGTACCTTTGCTCAAGTGTGTGCATATGTATACATTTGTGTGTGCGTGTGAGACTACAAAGGCTGGCTAATTCAGATGAGGGACCGTGCTGGTTATCACACAGGAACACGCCACAGTGAGTGTATGCATGCTTTTGTTTCTGACTGTCTGTATTTTAATGAGCTTGGCCTATCGCTGCAGTACTGCACGCTACAGCGGCTCTTCACGCAGGACAAGTGTGACAACAACCCCCCGCCACCCCACCCCGCAGATTACCCAGCACTCACACACATCCATATATTAACATTCTCACCCAAATATCACAAACTAGCTCATGCACACATTACATCTAGAGTCCAGAAGCAAGTGTTGGGACTGCTGTCAAATACAGCTTGTCAGCACTGATCAACGTAAAGTACAAAACTAGGACAATGTCTAAAAAATGTATGTCATTCTTTATATTATCTATTATATATTATATATAGTTTTTTTTAACAAAATTGCATCAACATCTCAAATTTGTAAACTTTTATTTAGATTTTCTCTCTTGCTTTAATTCAAAACACCTGTGAAAAAATCAGTGCAGAAAATTCCTTCATGTTAACTAAGTACCATGGACTTTAGAGTTCAGTAAATGCAGTAAAGTGGTGGAAAATGAGTTAAAAGCTCAATATTTCAAGTTTGTTTTATTCAGAGACTAAAAGTGATATCTGAGTGGGTATTTTGTAATTAGTCTGTACACTTCCACAAGTTTGAAGCTTTCTCGTAGATTTCATCTAATGTTTGTGACAGGCTGTAAAGGTAATAAATAGATGATCAGCTACACTGTAAAAGAAAATCTGTGAAAAATGTGGTAAATTTTATTAACTGATACAATGTTAATATACCAACTTATTGAAGTATTGGAATCTGTTTTGTAAAGTCACATGATTAACCAAAGCCCATTACAAGCAGCTTTAAAAAAAAAAATTATATATATATATATATATATATATATATATATATATATATATATATATATATATATATATATATATATAGAAGGGCACAGTGTTAATAACACTAAAATCAGCTTCATTACATCTCAAGATTTTAGTTATTCTAAAATAGTTAGAAATTATTAATTTAAAGTAAACTTTGCATTTTAATTTATTTAGAAAAGAAACTATGGTTAATGATAGCACAATAATGTTGAAGTAATTTTGCATTGCTACAGGGGTAAAAACACAACAACAAAAAAGCTTTGTCATTTTTATCCAGTACACATATGTCTGATTTTAAGAGAACTCAAATTCCTTCATTTAAAGTCTTTTCCATTTTTTAAGCACTTTTAAGAAACTTCTTTTAAGAATTTTCCCCCATTTTATTGAGCTTTTTTGATGTGTTTTTTTTCCAGTGCAGCGTATGCTAGTCTTCGCTGGTCATGCTAAAAATGGGTAGCTTCATTTTGTTCCTTTTAGTTTAATAGTCCTTACACACCTCAGAGACTTGAACTCCCCCTCTCCCAGGGGACCCAGCTCTCTCCAAAACCTCTGGATAGTGAGTCACATTCTCTCTGTTTCAAAAAGGAGGCATATTAAACGGCTTCTCTCAGTGTGTAAAGTCCAGTGTAGCACATCACTGAGTTCTGCGTTTGTGTGTGAATGTGAATCTGGCTTGTGTCTCTATGCATAATTGTATTATTATTAATTCCGCCTGCAGTGGAATATTGCAGGAAATTATTGTTATGGATTTTTCTTTGAGGGACAGTGCGTCCAATTAAAGAGCACCCCCCTTCCTTTATTAATAATAGCAGTTGTGAAAAGAAGAAGTCTGAGTCGGCTGCCATCTCTTTGCTGTGAAGTTATCAGCGCGGAGCAGGCACAAGCTGGTTTCACATCGCTGAATGCTCACTCAATGGTGAACATACAGCATAGCCAGGACCACTCTGTCTGAATAAAGAAATAACCTCCTGTATGAGAGTGAAGTCTCTCTCTCTCTCTCTCTCTCTCTCTCTCTCTCTCACACACACACACACACACACACACACACATATGCTGATTTAAACACAGAAGGGCGATTATTTCTTATAACAGGCTGGAATTCCAATTTTAAGGAATTCTAAAAAGCTCTTGTTAATGTGCCTCGTCTAGTTGGCCAGCTCACGCAGCCAAAGGTTTTCATTCAGTGCACTGCGCCAATCGAAGAACAATCGCTGCTAATCTAAAAATATCAAAAGGCTACAGATTCCTCTACAACTTGATATCAAACCAGTTGACCTTATTAAACTAATTAGCTCAATTAAAAAAACAAAAGCCTCCCCTCTGAACCCCTGGTCCTTTGTTGTGCAATGATTCCAAACACAAGGGCAGAAGGAGGGGAACTGGCACATTTGTTCAGTGATACTGAGAAAAGAACAAATATTATTTTATATCATTAGCATAAACAAATGAGGGCAGCAGCCTTGTTAAAGTGTTAGTGGCTCGTTAGTGCCACAGCTGAGCCACCTGCCTGATCACCCGGTCCTGTTTGAGAGACCAAAGCTCGGTGACAATCATGGCCTATTCTTCAGCACGGCTCATTTGCATTTACAATTGAGGTTTAATTAATTAGTCTCGTTTGCTGTCTGGTTTTAGCCCTGCTATATGAGATATAAGAAGGAATTGGATTTGAGGGGCAATATGGATTGAGCAGAGAGTGGAGGAGTACTACTATAATGTAAAGAACATTGTGATGACAAGGAAAGATGCGAGTATTGTGATGTGTTGAGTTGTTATTGCCAGTACGGCAGTACTGGGATAATATGTGAAGTAATGTGATGTGTACTGTGATGTGGTTTGAGGAGTAATGTGATAATAAAGAATAAAGTGTTCGGATGTGAGGAGTAATATGAGTTGTATAGAAAACTGTGCTTATGTATCCTGTACTCTTTAAAAGATGTGGAGAGTAATGTGAAGATGTGATGAATATTGGGATAAATTATGAGAAGTGATGTGATTAGTACTATGGTAAAATGTGAGGGGTAATGAGATGAGTGCTGTGATAAGGTGACAAGTAGTGTGATAAAATGCAAGGAGTGATGTGTTATGTGTTGAGATTTACCCAGGGAGTTTTCACAGGGGAAAAAACTATGACCAAAATATGCAGATAAACAATAGTTTCTTGCTTCCGAAACACAATATGTCCACTACAAGCTTAATTTCTTCTGGTGTTTGCTTTTTTTTATATATATATATATATATATATATATATATATATATATATATATATATATATATATATATATATATATATATATATATCTTAAATACAATAAAGAATAAAATGGGAGTTCAAGTAAATATTGTACAATAAATAGACATTTGTGTTTCCTGGTAAACTAGCTTAAAACTCATATCCACTTAGCTAAAACAGGAAAATATTACACAGGGAATTTATTGAATATAATCAATAAAAGTCTGTGATTGTAGACTTTTTTTTTTCCACAGACTCTCCATGTACTTCACTGATGTGGTGAGCAATGTGATAAAATTTTTCAGATGTGGTGTGTACTGTTATAAAGCGTTATTGATGGTGAGAACTGTAATGCGATGAAACTAGTGATAAAACGAGGAATTATTTGATATGATGATTACCGTGATAAAGTGCGAGCAGTAGTGTGATATGATGGTGTGCTGTGTAATGTGATGGTGTGAAGGTGTAATGTGATGAAGAGTATGATAAAATGTGAGAATTAATACAGTGACGAGAACTGTGATGAAATGTGAAGAGTATTGTGATGAGTGCTGTAATAAAATATGATGATGAGTATTGTGGTAACATGTGGTGATAAGTACTGTGATAAATAAAGACTAGTGTGATGTGAGTACTGTGAGAAATATGCTGAAATAAAGAGTAGCTACTGTAATTAAAATGTAAGTAGTAATGTGATAAGTAAAATGCTCTAACTGTTGGTTCAAGAGGAGTCTATCACAGCCCCAGTGTTAATTCTTTCGGCATCCCTTCACCTCCTCTTTCCGTTATTCTCCAGGTAGTAAGTTGGTTGAAGTCTAAGCTCTCGCAGAGCCTCAGGTTCAAGCCTCCCCTGAGTACTGTGGTAAAAAGTGAGTAGGGTAAAGTATGAATGGTACTGTAATAAAATATAAGGAGTAATGCGACGAGAGCTGTGATTAAAATGTGAGTAGTAATGTGATGAGTACTGTGATGCAGTGTGAGGACTAGTGAGATGGCGATTGGTGTAATGTGATCTGTACTGTAATGAGATGTAATGAATATGATGATGTAGTGAGTATTGTGGGAAAGTGAGAGTAGTGTGACATGCCATTGATATTGTAAATGAAAGAGTAACGTGACGAGTACTGTAATAAGATGTGAAGGACATTAATAGTATAATGATGTAATGAGTACTGTGATAAAATGTGAGGGTTAATATGATGAGGATGATGCGATAAAATGTAAAGAGTAATGTGATTAGATATGTAGACTATAGCTTTATTTTCAAGCCCTTTTTCTCAGTTTTTGCAGAGCCTGGCAAGAATTTGTCAGTAGAAGTAAAAGTCTGGTTACACCTCAAATGAGGCGTGCTGTGATGGGTGAGAGGAAGAGGTGTCTTGACATGCAGAAGTTTCTGCTGATGCACAGGAGATGTAGAGGAGTTTCCGGCAAGAATGTTCTGTCACGGTGTAAAAAGCAAACAGCTGTGTCATGACCTTATGCTATAAAATGGGTATCATGTCACGTTAATGACTTTTCATTGAGACGTAATTATAACATTGGAAAGGGTTTAATGGGCACATTTCCTGAAATACTGAAGAGAGACATTCACATTCCAACAAATTCTGTTCCAATACTCCTTGACCCGAGTCCGGCTCTCACTGCCAAAGGACCGAAATAAAGGAAGAGAGACTGAGGCAAAGGGTCTTTCAGGAGGCTAGTGACCAGAAGATAATGTGCAGATGCCAGGATTCCCATATTTTCATATTCTCATTATGTTCCTAATTAATTCCTAACTCATTATGCTCTCACTGACTAATTTGTACCCACAGCTGATTTGATTAAACCTGTCTCTATGCTAATGAGCATTTTTTCACCGTTTTACAGTTAGATTGGAGCATGCAGGGCTCGTCTCAAGTGTTTATGTGTGTGTCAAACAGCTCAAACACATTTAGTCTTGCATACACTACTCCAAGATGTTCTATTTGACTGTATTTGGCTCAATCTGTTCGTTTTTTTTCCCTCTCTCCGTCTCCAAATCCCTCCCTCTCTTCCTGCGTCTGATAACGCTGACTTGTGAGGACAAATGTGTGCGGTTCATCAGCAGAGGTTGAGATTTAACAAATGAAAAAAAAAAAAAAAAATGAGTAAAATCTCTAAACACGAACCATGGCGGAAAAAAATCCAATTAAAACTTCATTTGATGTTTCCAAAAACCAGCAGGAAAAAAAGGAATTTCATTTAAATATTTCAGTGATAACTGAGAGAGGGAAGTACAGGGGAAGATTTTTTTTTTTTAAATGAAGAAGCAGTTGACAACATCAGCCCTGCTTCTTACTGTCTTGAAGATTTAAAGATTGTTTCAAAGCTTTCTTCAAGAGCAAAAACATTGTGGAGTCTAACAGCCAAAGTTTTAATGCAGGACAAAACCCGTACACTTGCACACTTAAAGATCCGATCTGTTAGTTGAATGGGTTTAGCGGCGATGTGTATGAGTGTGTCTACTCAAGCGTACGCTAGTTGGCAATTTTCAGGCTTTCCATATATGGTTGTTTGACCTACATATTCAGATCAGATACACACACAGGCGCAGATACAAATGCGCACACAGGAGAGGAACTGTCCTTTCAAATTACGCTCTTATGTTAACTGGCATATATGTTAGTGTGCGCTTGCACGCTGGTTTTTCATGGGTTTATGGTGCATTTAACACATTCTTTTCTGCGTGCTTCAACATTCCCAGCGTAAATATTTGATGAAAACCCTTTAGATGTAAGTGATGTTTAATTAATAGTTATTGGCAAAACAGAGATTTTTGAACATCTCCAAGAGCTGGCCCTTAGCTTTTTAGTTTTCTGATAATATTGATGTTCTGGGTGTTTGCTGATGAGCGGGAATTCTTTAAATATGCTGTCCGATCTCACAGTCGAAACGCGCACATACACAGCTCGCCTGTTGTAGAATAATAATCAGTTTAGTGCGACTTCAAACACAAAAATATCCCTCGCTAGAGAACATTCGCGAAGTCATCTCACGGTTTTGTTTTTGGTTTGATGATGATTAGTGTATTTTGTAATACACCTGATCACAAGAAACAAGGTGTGAGACGTGTGTGTTTTAGGTGTTGTTTGATGCGTGTTTTCTAAGAAGAGAGCCGGCGTGTTTGATGGAATGATGCAGTGGCATTCCTTGGGAAAAACAACCACAGGCCTTCTTTCCGAAGCTAAGAGAACGAGCTGAGAGAAGGAATGGAGTGAGGGAAAGAGAGTGGGGGTCCTAAATGAATAAATAAAAGGCATAACCACCCTCTAGTGCTGAACAGGAGCACTTAAAGCATTTTAACAAGAGGGTCACTTCATTAAATATTGACCTCCTGTCTAAAAACTCTCTGCAGGAACACTGCAATGCTTTACTATGACTAGAGGACCGAGAGAGGAAGAGAGAAATAGAAAGTAAAGAGAGTAGAGAACAGAAGCATCGTATAGATAGACAGACAGACAGACACACACACACACACACACACACACACACACAGAGTCATTCTCTGTGTATGTGGTAGAGCCTTCTGCAGGTTATCAATACTGCCATGATAACAATACAATGTTAAGACTTTTCATGTAATAATTATAATTTTATGTTATTTATTTTGCAGAATAATAACTAAAAACATATATGTAAATGTATTTCATTAATATACATTATATAATTAAGTATAAGTTTATATTAGTCTACTGCTGTTGCAGTATTTTGACACTGTTTGAGTGAGTATCATCAATCTTATTTTAACCTTATATAGTATAAAATATTTACACATTTACAGTGACTGATAAACACATTAATTAATCTAACTAAAATAGTGAAGGAATAAATTGAGAATATAAGATTTTAATTTTAAATAATTTTCAGCATCATCTATTGAATTGCCATCACAATTTTTTTTTAATATTTGCCACTATAACTATATTTTAACTATTAACAAATTCAGTTGAAATCTGCAATTGACAAGAAGTGGCATTAAGGATGAAGACAGAATTGTATGTTTTTATCATTTTTTGTAACCGTAAAAAGAATCTTACAAGCAGACATCAACACAGAAAAAAGACCTGTTTTTTCTGTCAGGACAGTAGTAATGTTTCTTGAAAAATATGTATTTGTGTCTTTTCTATATTTCATTATAAATATATGTTATATAGAAATATTAATAATACACATTTATTAAGAAACATTACTAATATAAAAATAGCACTGCATTTTATGGCATGTGAACAGTGTTGATGTGGTTTTGTGGTGAGTGATAATTTAGATTAAAATATCAAAATACATATAATCTGATTCGTTTGAGAAGCATAATCCATTTTTGAAATGCCTCATATACTCATAATATATTTCCTCATATATACTAACACTAATACATGTCTCCAGAATAAGGTACAAAATGTCAGTTTACCCTTTCCTCGTTACCCGAAGTGCTTGTTCACTCTCCGAATATGTTTGTTTTTGCTCCAGTAGATTTTGGAACGAATTCAGTGTGACCTCTGTGGCCTCTCTGACCTATTATCTCCATGGTGACCGTCCTCTAGCGACCAGCCTCATCAATCAGACGCAGCGACAGCTCATCTGTCCCCTGCACCTCACAGCGCACACACACACCAGGGCCTCCAGCCAGATGTTTGCGCGACGGGTGAAATGGCTCCTTCGATCAATGGAGCCGCTCCGCACGGTAAGGAACAGGAGCCGACGCGCTCGTAATGCTGTTCAAGTGCTCAACGTGAGCAAAATGATGACGCTTTTTGTTTTTCCGTATTTAGATTATTTGTGCATTTCAATCGCAAATGCCACGCAGGTTCACTGATTATGGTTCAGCGAGATGAAAAAACTACACCTACAATTTATAAGGGCAGAAATTGCACAGCCGCCCGCTTCGAACGAAACCCTCGCATTTTACAAACGTTTAAATTACAGCTCTGACATCACTCACGAAACCGTTTCACTTCTGCTTTGTTTATTTCCAGTCTTTCAGGCATCTAAAAACTAAAAGAGCTAAAAGGGGAGCCATTCGGAAAAAAAAGTTCTTTTGTGTTTTTCGAACAAATTGTGAATTTCGTCAGGGCTGATCTCGACCCGCTGCGGTTTTCCGCAGTCTCGGGATGGGAGAGGAGCGGAGCAGAGCGCTGCTCCTTTAAGAGGTTTGAATTTGACTTTAAAGTGGGTCACAGTAAAAATATCTTCAACAATTATTCATGCAGCCCTCCCTCTCTTTCTATACCTCCTCTGCTCCTCTCTAAAATCTGCATGGTGCTGCAGTGCTGGAGTTGAGAAGCAGGAGAGATGACTCTTTTGTTTTGTCACAGGCGGATCTGATGAAATGTTGGTGTAACAAACTGTTTCTTTTGCAGTAAACGTCTGCACTCAGCCTGCGATTACCATCTTGCCCGCAATCCCTCCTTCTGTGATAGCAGTTGTTGTTTTTATTATTGACCGTTTTGACGCTGAGACGGTAATAGTGTGCTCTGTCCGGCGTGGAGATCCCTCGATTGACGCGCCCCTCGGCCAATTGCATACCTTGCTCGTGACACGTTCAGGTGGATGGCGTGGAGCATGCTCAGTCTGTTTGGAGAGCGGCTAAGCATGTGATTAGTGCAGGAGTGAATGGTACAGCACTGCAGCATATGGGAGTCTGTCTCTCTGCTCCCTGTAGGTTTAAACTGAACATCTTCAAATTAGTCAGAGAGAGATCAAAGCAGCCCTCGCTATCCTCATCGAGAGGAAGGCTTTGAACTTCCTCCTCCCTCTCCTGTGAGTGTGTGTGTGTGTGTGTGTGTGTGTGTGTGTGTGTACGTGAGAGGGAAAGAGAGCGAGAGAGAAGGGATGAGATGAGATGGGGTGGTGTGCTGGTATGGAAATGAGTGAAATCTCATGAGTGTGTTTCTGAGAGGTGAGAGAGTTTCTTTTTGATCACGTGTGTATGTGTGTGTGTGTGTGTGTGTGTGTGTGTTCATGTTCATTCTTGTCATTCACTTGCAGAGATTTTATTCCTTGGAATTCATTAATTATTTGGTTCATTTAGTTATGATTTCAGCATTTAAATACTTTATTAGCTCATGCTGTAATCAGAGACTGTCCACTACATCTGCCCTAAATACAGTATAATAAATTATTCTTTATTTATAAATTGCTTAATTCTGATCAATTATATTATGTTATATATTATATAATATAGGGGCTTTTAATATTATGTTGGACAGTGCTTTAATATAATCTAGTAACAATGATATAGGTAAATTAATTAACCACATTCATTTTTTTTTCATTTCTTTTTTAATAGAATTTAAAAATTGTGCTGTATCCTAAAATAAATCAAAATGTTCAATTAATTAAAAAACAGAAATCTTAAAATTAAGCCTGTTAATTATACAATCAAATCAATAAGAATAGGAAAATCTGTAAATAATGTGCAAGATAGATGTTTTCTGAGATTTTTTTCACGCTCTGTTTTCATCAAAAATAAATAAAACAAACAAACAAACAAACAAACAAAAAGGCATATGAGCTACACATTCATATTCTGCCTGCCTCTCAAATAGATATTTGACATGTGCAGGTCACTAAATGAAGAGGCTCAAAAAAAGAAAGGCTGAATACCACAAAATAAGTGAAAATAACATTTAAAACAGCCGAGGTATATATGTTTGCCCATATAAGCGTATTCGGCCCCTTATTTTTAATATCAGGCGTGCTTTGTCCCTTTTTTGTGCCGTATTTGCCCTGAGCCTTGATTTATTTCTGACCCCGGCTCACTGTTGCAGTTCCACATTAGACGCATAATCACATTATGCAGCTTATTGTATTTTCATGTTTATGTGAAATTGCAAACTGCAGAGAGAAGCTTCGCTCTAATGACAGAAATTATAATTCCGATGAGAATTCACACGAGGGAGATTGTACGGCTAATGGAGGCCTTATAATGATCCGAGAGGTTCAATGAGAGATGAGTAACAAGCTCACACCATCAAGTCATTCGATTTTATTGAATGTGATGTTTTACATCCTTGAAGCATTCCCGACTTTCTTAAGCATCTCTCGCCTCCTTCAGTCTACACCTGTCTCGTCGATCTGTTTAACAGATGGCGATTATCTCAGTGTGGTAATTTAGTCGCTCATTTAATCCAAACTTCTGTTACCCTCCTGCTCCTCCGGTCAACTGCACCTCAGTCCAGCAGTGCACCTTGGGTCCTTCAAATATATTAATATTTTAAAAAACTAAACTGTTTGTACCGAAACCAATTAAACCGTCTCAGTATAGTGGCACACAGATAGTTTGAGATCTAACAATGCCTCCACCGACTCATTTCCTGAGAGTGCGGCTTGTTAATGCAGCTCTTGGCAGCTGCTGCCCCCTTGAGGTCTCTGGACAGCACTGTGGGATCTCTGTGGGCTTCACAGTCCTCAAGTGGCATGTCACCTTGGAGTAGTCTAGCCTGCGGTTGCTGTGGCAACAGGGAGCAGCGGATCAATTGCACCGCAAGCGTGCCAATACACAACCGAGTCATGCTTTGTTTTGTAGCGCTAAATATATTTTCCTCTATGGAGGTCGTCGCCTTTACAACCTCTGTAAAAAACAAGAAAAAAACGCTTTGACTTTTGCTCAGGCCACTCATTTTTAAGACAAACGGCCCCTGTATCTCTTTATGTTCACAGTGGAAGAGCAGAAAATTATTTCACGTTTGTTAGTCTCCACTATAGCAAAGCTAGAACTGTGCACTTTGATCATGTGACCTATGCTTTAAGAATTAATTTAGAAGTGTGTTATCTACAAAATCTACGAATGTTATCATCATATATTCTTAAAAATAAAGATTATTTATTGGCACTCATTTCCATAAAGAAATGATGATTCACTGCAATTTTTCTCACCTTTAAGCCATCCAAGGTGTAGATGAGTTTGCTTCTCTCTTTGTTTGGTCCTCTGCAGTGAATGGGTGCCGTCAGAATGAGAGTAGTAATTGGGTTGGATGGGGCAAGAGTTGGAATTATGTTATAATATTTTAATATGCATAAAATATCCATAACATATTTTCTCAGATATTTTATGCGACACAGTGTCTAGAGAATAAACAACAGAATGTCTGTTTACTCTTTCCTAATTATTACTAAAATATATTTTTCTGAATATAAGCAAACTTCAAAATATTTATCTCTGAATATGTTTCTCCAGTAGACTTTGGATTAAATTTTTGATTTATTATCTCAATGTTATATACATAGATCCTCTGTAGTGAATGGGTGCCGTCGGAATAAGAGTTCAGACAGCTAATAAAGACATCACAGACATCCACAAGTGATCTAAATAACTTGTGAAGCAAAAAGCCGCATGATCGTAATAAATACACTAGTGATTTTTAAGCTCAAACCGTTGCTTCTGGCTAAAATATTTGTCAATAATACATATTAAAACACAGCTGATGGACTTGAGTCGAGTGGATTACTAATAGATCATTTTTATGTTTTTATCAGCTGTTTTGAACTTCAATTCTGACGGCACCCATTTACTGCAGAGGAGCAAATAATGTACTTTTAAAAAATCTACTTCTTGGATGGTCTGAGGGTGAGGAAATTTTTACCAAGTTTTTTTTTTTTTTTTTTTTTTTTTTACTAGGTTAAACCCCCCTGTTTGAAATCTATATTTTTAAGTCTAACGCTGCATTATAGCCAGACCTTGTTTGCTTTATTTCTCCTGTTCTTTGTGCTGGCACTTGTCATGTATGAATGGCGGCATTAAAGCTGTTAAAATCTGATCTAAATTATAAGATCCTTTTGTCAGACTTGTTCGTCTGTGCACCGCTAGTCACCTAGCAACAACCAAATAAAAGTGTGAGCATTCTGTTGTCTGCGCCGTGCGCGGTTTCTTGCCTTACTGAGCTGAAACGTCCTCTCTTGTGTTTGCCATCATTATAGAAATGTATACGGAAGGTCAGTGGCTATTATATGGCTGAGAGATTATATTCCATTTGATTTTCTACTCTCGGGCCATTACTACACAATCTTTATCATGCTCTGTGGTTGTGATTTTCAAAGCGAGTAGGTTCGTGCAGCTTTTGTTATCTCTTCTGGCCCTTTGGAATCACACTTAGATATAACATCGTACCCACACTGACTACACACGATGACTACTTTCTGATGTGGAAAATGGTTTGAAGACACACAGACAAAAATGGGAATACTCTGAAATGTGCCACCTCTCTCACAAAAAGCCAAGGAGCCCTATAATTTCATGGCGTGTTAGGACAGAGGCAGGAGACGTCTCTGGCGGGTGTTTGGCTGGAGGGCCTCGGAGCCTGATATCACACACCCAATGATAACTCTCAGAGAAACGCTTGCCTCTGCTCCAAAAAAAAAAAAAATCTCCTGCTGATCACACGCTGTTGCCGCCCCGGCAAGGGGAATAGCCTGGAACAAGAGAGATAAAAGAGGTCAGTCTCTTTGTTTGTCCAGCCATCCATCCGTCTGTTTATCTGTCTTTTTAAAGTACTATGCACAACTGCTGTGTGTGCTATGGAGAAACATCAAACAATCTCATATATATTTATACATAAGTAAATGTAAGTAAATATAATGTGTGTGTGTGTGTCTGTAAAATCATGTTTATTTACACACAATATCTCCGCAGGTAGGCACACTTTTTAAAGTATTTTTGTGTATTCCATATCTTTGATGCAGTGTGCACATGTGGATTGGTCTGTGCTTGTAGGGATTTTGTTGCAATTACTATTATTTATATTTTAACGGCACTGCTCTTTGTAGTGTGAGGATGCAGTGTTTGCATTTTGCGTAGCTCTGGTGTTTTCGCAGTACAACCCAGAATTGTTTTACGGCAGCGCCCCCTAGTGTATGACACGAGAAAGCACAGATTGCCCTCTCTAGATATTCCGTGTAATTGGATGCTTTTGTTTGTAGCTTAAGAACAAACGCTTTCATAGCGAACCTGAAGTGTGTCATCGGAGAACATCTTCTAGTTCGTGCTTTAGTTTTAGTGATGCAGAGAAATTCACAAACAGTTACAAAACCGTAACTCTAAGTTATTTTGTTAATGTTTATTTTAACTTGATGTTCTAAAATAACTAAAAACAAAACCAAAAAATCTAGACATGGTATTAAAAAATGCAATTACTTAATATTAAAAAAGGAAAAAAATAAAACAAAAATTATTTTCTCCCAGTGATCCAAAAATAGTAGGAATAAAAACGCAGTTATGCTCTTCGGCATTACTATCATCTGAATTCACACGTTTTAACAAATCAAAGTGTACTACTTAATATTTGAAGCTTTTAATATTAAGAGTATTGGCAACAATTCTAATGATATATTTTATCGGTGTTATTCTAAATCATCCGTTAGTTTGGCTGTGTTTTGCCTTGTTTTGGCATTGCGCTTTTCTTAAATGAGCACTAGATGGCGGTGCATCCTCATCGCGTTATCGAGCGGTTCGTTTCTTGGTTTGCTGACTGTTCAGAGTTTGACAAGTCTTTAATGACGGTTGCAACTTGTTTAATAGCTTGAAATAAATGTTTTTATTTTCGTAACCTAATAAGAACAGTTTTCCAGGACGACCGGATTGTTCTGCGTTGGTACCCAACAGGCCACCTTTTTCCATAAAGAATCAACGCAGCGTTTTTCTGTGTCCCCACCTTCACTTGTGTTGTAGGTAAAGTGGCCTTGGAGTTTGGCTGGACGCGTGGACGCCTTTGGGCCTCATCCAGACGAGGCGATTAATCCCTCGCAGCACGCGCTCTCTCCCCCATTCACTTCCTCCGCGTCCGGCGAGAGACACGCGTCAGGTCACGTTAAACACCGCGCGGTAACAAGAAAAACACTTAAGTGTCGGGTTTGAGAAAAGGTCGCCAAATTTAGTAATGGCTTTAATTTTTGGCGAACCGCAACTTCCACTTGTGTTCTCGACAACCGCCTATAGGTTTCTAACGCAGCTTATGAATGAGGTCTACGAATTATACAAAAGAGGTTTAAAGATCAGTTCTGCAAAAGACAAATGAAGGACTAACAGTAATGAACAGTTCGTTCTCAAGAACCTTCAAGATCCTTATGATGAGCTTTAACAGCATACACAAATAACTGTTTGCTATTTGTGTCTCCTTTGGTATATCACAGAATCTTAATTTCTTCTCAATTTTGCTCCAGTTTTAGGACTACAAACTGGACCTCTTTGTAGTTTTTATTCACTTTTTATGCACGGCTCAGGAATAAATCCAAATCTTGAATAATTATCACTTAGGAGATGTTCTGCATTTGTTAACTTATTAACTGCAAGAAACAGCCTTGTGTACGCGGTGCATTAAATTGATCATTGGTTAATTAAAAAGACCATTTCATTAGGACAATAATTCTGCGTTAATTCGATGTAACTGATTGGAATATTACACAATGTTAGGTACAATGACTGTTTACTACCGCGTGCCGGCCATGAATTGCGTTATGCCACCATTTGTTCAGCAGTTATCATCGCTATAGTTGAATTTAGGAGCGTGCCAGTTTCTAATCTTCTTAATTAAAACGCCCTTCTGATTGGACAGAGTGATAATCCCGCGGGGCCTCGCGCTCTTACTCACCAGCAAGTAGGACTGCGCGCGAGTCTCAATCTGCCCAGGGCGAGGGCAAGACGCACTGCAAGAACGCGCGCGAGTTCAGACGACGCGTCTAAAGTGCACGCAACCATCGCTGTCTGCGCGGGAGAGCGTGATAGGGGAAGAAAGATCTCTATCAAAAAGTGTCTTCATTTTCAGCAGACCTTCGGAGAACGCCAACGGAAGAAAAGAAAGAAGACGAGGTCGCTTTCAAGAGCGCGCGCCAAAGTTTTCCATCCGCTCCGTTTTTTGTTTTAGTTTTATTTCGTTTCTCCAAAATGAATGTCGGCGAAGAAAACTTGCTGAAATCGATCAGCAACGACACCCTGCTGGACCTGACGCAGCGCTACGGGCAGTCCGCCTTCGGCTTCGGCGCTGGCCACGGTACCGGGAGTCCCGGCCGTTTCTCCCTCACGCCTGCCGCGGATTTCCTCTCCGGTCAAACGGGAAAGTCGAACGAAAGCGGCGGAGAGCAAACCAGCGACGAAGACGACGGCTTCGACCACCTCGAGTCTCGCAAGAGAGGCGCGGGCTTCGACGAAGAGAAGCACCCGAGCGCGCTCGCCAAGAAGCCGAAGGAGCAGAGATCTCTCCGGCTGAGCATCAACGCGCGCGAGCGGAGACGCATGCACGACCTGAACGACGCGCTGGACGGCCTGAGGTCTGTGATCCCCTACGCGCACAGCCCGTCTGTGAGAAAACTCTCAAAAATCGCAACTTTGCTCCTCGCAAAAAACTACATCCTAATGCAGGCGCAGGCGCTGGAGGAAATGCGCCGGTTGGTGGCTTATCTGAATCAAGGACAGACTATAACTTCGCCGATTCCCACCGCGCTCGCGCCCTTCGGACAGGCGGCCGTGTATCCGTTTTCGAGCACGGCGCTGGCCACCTGCGCGGAGAAATGCAGCTCGTTCAGCGGGACCCCGTCCAACCTGTTCAAACACTGCAACGACAAGCCTTGACTTCCGCGCGCCGAACTCTTCCCGCTTCACCCTTATGTTGCTCTGAATTCGCGTTGTTTTGTTGGGAACGGGTTTAGGTCTGATTCAAAACCCCCGCTGCGTGTTTAAGTAACCACGATGATTTATTAGATAATACCACAAATAATGTTAACCGAGGGACACGGTGTCACCGGAACGAGCTTTGAAAACCCTACATTTTTTTAAAAAGCCTTTCCCCTTTTACCCCGAGTGACGGATTGAAAACGATTAGTATTTGTGTGAAAAACTAACAAACAAGAAATTCTATGTTCACGGCTTGAGGAGGACTCGTTTCTCAGTTTAAGCGTTTTATCTTTCGGTTTCAGCGTTGTTGGTGAACTATGCAATTCACTGCAGTTGCCCACAAACAGTAATTTCTTAAAAACCTGTGTCAGAAATGAATAAACGGAAGCCGAGCTGTCTCGCCTCCATCGGTGTATTAGGAAACACGGTGTAACACTCTCAAATGTTTGGCCTGAAAAGATTTTGTTTTTGTTATTGCACAATTCACTTGATTGTATTGTACAACTGTGAAGAATAACTTGATCGAGCCTACACAGCATTTGATCTTGTTGCGACATGAGTTTCATACTGTATATTGTTTATATGTCTTTATAATTAAAACATATATCTATGACCACCTCTGTTGTTTTCTCCCAGACGCTCGCGTTTCTCATTCGGTTTCTTTTTAAATTGTTTTAAAGAACCGGAGATTATTTGCTGGAGGAAAACCTGTAGTGTTTGAAAGTGTTCTGGTTCATTAGTAGACCAGCAAAGGTCATTTTTTACCGCTTTGGTTTCATACATCATATGCAATGGCATTGCGAATCATTTAATGACCATTAAAGGTTTTGAAATAGCCGTGCAGTATTGGTGCTAAATAAAAGCTTGAGTGGTCGCTGTTGTTGTTGGTAAACAGGGCCTAGCACGTGCACGCGCCATCACGAGCGTCTCCTCTATGTACCGAAGGGTCGTGTGCTGGATCTATAATCTCTTAAATGGGACTGGTCTCTGGTCCTCACTGGTAAGAAGCGTCCTGCTGCTGTTGTGCAGGGGCCCGGAGCGCCCCGGGGCCGAGGGGACCTGTCCTTGAGTATTTGTGTGAAAGTGACTCGGCGGTGATCTGTAACCTACCCCTTCCACTTATTAACACGATTTCTGCGCCTGTCGTCCGCGGCCCTCTCGTCGGCGAGCGCGGCAAACACCTCTCTTTAACCATACCCCCCTCGTCGGTCATCTAACATTGATACATCGCTTCGTTTTAGACTGTTCTCCTAGATGCTTTGGCCTCGTTTTCGTCGTTTTACAGATGCATTGCGCAAACAGAGGCGAATAAACACAAGGCGTTCAAAATAATTGTGAGAATTAAATTGATGCACGCGCTAATGCGTGCAAGATGATGTATTTTAAGTTGTTAATTTCACGTAGGCCTGGAATGCAATTTTAACATTTGTTTTGGAAAAAAAACAGTGCCGTTAACAAAGAAAAGCTGTCTTTGACTGTTATTATGGGCGTTTTGGGCTCAGTTTTATTTTATTTCACAATTAGGATATTTTTAGTATAGAAGTGACATTTTCTCTAGAATATATATATATATTTTTAAAGGAACTGCTATTGCAACGTATTCAAATAGTTGCCTTTAACTTAGTATGGCACAATGCCGTTTATTAACACTGCATAATGAACTTCTTTAAATCATATTTAAGGGAATTTTTAAAATAAACACAATGTACCGTAGAACGCTCCCGTTCGTGCACCGAGCTACCCAAAATATTGTTGACACGTATCAAAGCATAACGTGTAGTTTTCACTGTGTTTCGTGGTCGTGTGTTCCTTAAAAACGAGATTCCCCTCGCATTAGGCCATCACTTGTAATGAGCTTCAGTCTCTGTACCTGTTAAACGAGCAGTCATCACTCCCGGTGGGGGCGTCTCCTCAGTGTCGTGTCGTAACAGCAGCACACCGCTGTCCTGACAGGGGACTTACAGCTCAACGTTTCTGACAAGGAGGAACACACACGCGCTGCTCCTTCAGCCTTTCTAATCACTCTTGATTTCAGCTAATTGGTGTGGATTACAAATGTGACGCTGCAATGCCTTTTCATTGCTTCCGTGAACTTGTTTCTGGTGATTGTTGTTTTGGTTCTGATTCTTGCAGGACCTGTGGTTTTGAAGAGGAATCTTTTAGTTTGCCGAGCAAACAGTTTTTGCGCAAAGACGCTCGCTTACCGCCATCTACTGGTCTAAAATTGCTTTTAGAAATTTACGATGTCAAAGCTTCACAGGAATGATTGTCGGATACTTCATGGACAGAGCTCAGGCTGAGCCAGGAGTAGGCAATTTTCATAAACATGCCTTAGAAAAAAACATTTTTTGTGTGTATCTTAAAAGTGCACTGACATGTTTTAAGATCAGTCGGTGTGAGTTTCCTTCAGTTGAAACAGCTTTTTCTGTGAAAGTGGGCATAGTGTAGCCTGTTTAAAACGGATAATTAGAGCTTTAAGATACGTAATGATATATATATGAATATATATGAATATATATATGATATATAGTATGAATTTGGGATGGGGTGGTTTATTTATTTATTTTGCATAGAACTAGCGTATAGCCTATTATTTATGTGTTATTTAATGTTCTTTAGTTATTCAAACGTAATCATGGTTAATATGAAGTGGACTGAAGTGGACTAATCAACTACAGAACACTTTAATTTTGTGAGTATGAAATGCACACGAGTACACAACACACGAGTAGCTGACAATAAACAATCTGTAAGTTTCCTCCGCCTGTGCAGGAGGTATTGTCACTTCCCAAACATGTATTTATCAATTAAATCAGTTCCTAAATGTTTCATGCTATTACTATTTGAGCCAACTATTTTTAAGGTATATTTCTTTTCGAGCTTGTCTTAAACTCTTCATTTAAAATCTGGGCATTGTATGTATTAGAGACCCTTATCCCATTCTAATTAGGATTTTGTTCAAAGATTTGATTCAGATATAAAAAGGATTTTGTTCAAAGATTTGATTCGTAAAACAGGTATTTGCAATTTAATTGCAAATACCTGTTTTACGGCATGTACTCAGTGCTGAAAAAGTGCACCTTTGTTTATCTGCCTCCAAAACAAAAGTGCTTTATTACAGGGATGGAGCTATTTCTCACGTCTCACAGTATTTGCCCTTCTTTTCTGTGGGTTCACTGCAGAATGATTTCATTACCGTAGCTGGGAGCTTCTGTTTGTGTGTGTTTGTCGCTCTTCGCAGGCGGCTGAGGAGAGGGAAAAACATATGCCCTTAAGTGCCGGACTCTGCCGAGTGTTTCTGACAGCACTGCTGAGAGTCATTAAGCTCTTGAGGAAGCACATCACAGCTCTGCCCTCGCTCATGTTCATACGTATATAGCTGCACACACATGTTTGGGACCGCGAGCTCTGGCGATGCAAACAGGCCGAGAGCAACAAAGGGGAGATGGGGGCGGACTGCTGGAAACGGCGTTCAGGTTGGTGCTTGTTTATGCACAGCAGACACGCAGACACTGGAAGGCACGCAGGCAGAATGTCAGAGGCCTCTGGAATCAGAAGAAGTAGTTTGGAAGGAAATACAAACGTGTATAAAGCAGTACGTCTGTATGGGGTGACCCTCGATAGACCTGCGTGTGCGTGAGCGCGGGCTGAAGCGCTGATTTAGAGGGTACAGATGGTCCGTATGAGATAATTAGCTTCTTTTTATGTCCCTTTGGTGCTGCTTTTTGTTTGTTTTCTTCCTTTTCTTGCACCGTCTCTCCATTTGTTCGGGTGGAGACGTGCATTTTTTAAGAGGGGATCCCCTTTGGTGGGTCTGTGACATCATCGCTGCCCCCCTGCTTGCTGCCCGGTTTGTCGTATGCGATGACCGGCTAAGTCATTTGGTTCCGAGGAGCCATGTGATTCAGGCCGACGTGAGGGACAATGCGGCGTGACGGACCAGCCCTCCGTTCGTTACTCTAATCAGACGTGGATGCGGGAGGGCGGCACTGCCCGTCTAGATATGCCCGCTAACGCTCTTAACATGGCATGCAGGCCCGAACCCTCACCCATCGCCACAAGGCATCTGACACCATGCATTTAAACTGTAGAATTACTGCTGGATGAGAACGAGGAGCGCCGAGGAGAAGAGAAGAAGGTTAATGGTCACAAGGAGGAAAAGCCGTAGTTTCGTACAGATATGCTGGTAGTCTAGCAGATGCAGCTGCAATATCAAGAATCAGCATCGGGTTTATTTTAACAGAATATTCCAGGTTTCATTTGTGATCAGCATTTGGGGCATGATGTTGATTACCGCTGAATACAATAAGATACAATGCAATACAAATAATTGAATGGTTTGGCTTCGGTTCAAGTCTTATAAATGTAGCAATTTATAGTTATCACAAAAATGTATTACCGATTGTCTACATTTTTTTTTAATTGTTCAGCACTAACAATACACAAGATTTAGCAGAAAATTTACGATCTTGTATACAATTATTAGCTTTACATTTCTGCTCAGGTTAAATCAAGTTAATGTTGAAAAAAAAGTTAATAGTGTGCACATCTAAAGTATCTTGGCCAGGTGCAAGATACACCAAAAAAAATACACAAAACATCTTTTTCCCTCATGTAGAAAAAGTTAAAACCAGCAACGTTTCAGACAGAGACATTAGCCAAGAACGCACACCATTGTACGTTACCATGGTACACGTTACAATAAAATACATTATTAGGTAAAATTAATAAATTGACTAAAAGTAGCTAAGATTGTGCAATACATTTGTTACGATGTTACAAATGCATATTATACATTACAAAATATTTCTGACTTTAACTATAATTATTTATATACAATATCATTGTTAACTCAATATACAGTATCATAATTATACCTCAGATTTTTAAGATTGAGCTTAACGCGCGCTGAAGCCAGAACATTACTTCTGAATCACTGAAATAAAAATATAGAGAAAGTTTTGCTATAAGCCTTCAGGCATGCAGTCTTGCAGTGTCTTTAAAAGCTGCGTTACAGAACGCGAGAGAAAGGAGGAGAGAATAAGTGGTTGTCTCCCAGTTCGTCAGTGTATGTGAGCTGACACACAGGGCAGCCAGTCCACTTCCTCAGCTTAATCTCTGTAATGGCCCTCAGACGCCAAACTGGTGGGGGGAAATTTGGGGGGACGACAAGAGAATTGAAACACTGAAAAAAGAGACATGCACCAGTTCAAGCACATTTCCCCTCCGCTGTCAGGGCCATTACATTCATGAACACGCAATCAGGGCGTTTATGGTAGTGTAGGGCATGACATGCGTGCACACGTGCAGGCTATCAAGGTCTCTTTGGAAAAAAACTTGAATTGATTTTTAAAGATGTGGTAATAGAATCGCAAGACATTAACTAACATATGGACATTATGTTGTACAATAATTTATTTAGATGCAACCCTACAGACAATACGCCTACACACACACACACACACACACATTCACCCAGTCTGCTCTCCTGCAGGCAGCTTAGGAGAGACTCTGTTTTGTAAGGAGCAGGGGGAGACGGTTAACATCATTAATTAATGCCAGAA
Source organism: Puntigrus tetrazona (assembly GCF_018831695.1). Classification (NCBI taxonomy): domain Eukaryota; kingdom Metazoa; phylum Chordata; class Actinopteri; order Cypriniformes; family Cyprinidae; genus Puntigrus; species Puntigrus tetrazona. Next base: position 10,980,433 of record NC_056721.1, on the reverse strand, counting down.
ACTATATAATTGGCCATCCATAATCTTCCATGCACGCAGGATTCTGACAGGCAGGCAGGCAGGCAAAGGTGTGCTGCACTGCGATGGCTAATAAACACAGCAGATTAAATCATAACGCTTCACGCACTTTTATGTGCCTGTGTTTTTTGAGGGGAAAAATCATGGTTTAACTTTTAGAAAGAATTAGTTCGCTTCGGTTCGGTTTTATAGTATAACAATCCTACAAAAATGATACTACAAAAAATAGTAGTTTAAAGGAACACTCCACCTTTTTTAAGTTAAAAAAGTTGAGTTTTACCGTTTTTGAATCCATTCAGCCGATCTCTGGGTCTGGCGATGGCGCATTTAGCTTAGGTTAGTATAGATCATTGAATCAAATTATCAATTGAATCATTTGAATAATTTTTCTGTTTAAAACTTTACTCTTCTGTAGTAAGACCGGCAGAAAATGGCTGTTTTCAGGCGATGTGTGATATAACCACACCTGCTGCGTCCATGGTACGGTAGCAAACCTTTTTGATTATTATGCCGGAATGAGAGTATAGTTCCTAATCATATTAGCCTTAAAAAAATGCAACTTTTGGTTTTTCGTCTTAGTGCACAATGTAATTACAGAAAAGTCAAGTTTTAAATAGGAAAAATATTGAAACTTTAGTCATTTACAAAAGAGGTGCTACTGGTCTAATTAGATACAATGATCTATGCTAAGCTATGCTAAAAGTACTATCTCCAGACTGGAGATCGGCTGAATGGATTACAAAACGGTAAAACTCAACTTAGTAACTCTGGGGGAGTTGAAGAATGAGCCTATTTTCAAAAAGAAATGCGTTCCTTTAATGTTACTACAAAAATAATTTACATTTTTAAACTAAGAAAAAGTAAAAATCTGGATGAATCATTTCCAGTGAAAGTGAATGAGCTTGATCTGTAAATGTTCAGATGTTCAAATACTAATTTCAGTAAGTATATTTTCACACAAAACACATTGTTTACATCTTGCGGCTAGCAAGATGTAAACAATGTGTTTTGTGTGAAAATATACTTACTGAAAAAATATGTATTTTATATTTACACAATAGTATTTACTGTGGAAATCCAATTTTACAAAAAAATAATAAAATCCAATAATTTAATTTAATTTATTTAATTTTTTACTAAAATTTTACAACCGTTTGGACAACTGGACAATTTAAACTTGGACAATTTAAAACCATAAAATGGACAAGCACATCTTTACGGATTATGGAATTCATTAAGTGTTGTGAAATGTGTTTGGGTTTTCACACGGATAAAAGAAACTCCTCCTAACTTGGACATACTCATATGCCGCCCCCAGCTCAAGCCGGCGCTCACATTCCCTCAGGCTGGCAGGCAGACAGGAGGCGGAGGCAGCGTGCGCGAGCGGGGCTGGCTCTCCGCATTCCTGGGCGTCTGAGACGGAATGAAAGGGAAGATTAATGGCGTTTAGCACGGCAGTGAGACTCGTGCGTTCCTAATTAAAATCGGACGAACAAGTGCGCGGCCAAGGATCAGTGGCTTTTAATGAGGAGCTTGTAGGCTGATTTGGGCATAATTTTCTGCTTAATAAGGCTGGTTTAAAAAGTCATTTTGGAGGGATGGCACTCTTTTGAACCTGCTCATTATCAATGAGGGCACCTCACTTAAGTACTTCAGGAAACGGTGACTTTAATTAATATAGAGCTGCCACGTGGCTGCGCTGACAAGACGGAGCGAGAGCAGAAGAGACAGAGAGAGAGAGAGAGAGAGAGAGCAAGGGAGGGTTGAAATTGATGAAGAACTTTCAAGGGCAATGGTTTCATTAAGCGGCTTCATTACGAACCGAATAACTCTTTGTGTCATTTGGATTCCTAGCCCCTGTGCTGTACAGTGCAGACTGGGAGGTGATGTACTGTCACTCGACAAGTCCTGACATGAGAGAAGAGCCGTGTAGAGTCAGACATGCTAACAGGACCTAATGACCCCCCCACCCCCCGTAATGTCCCATTCAGAGTTTACAATTCACCACACAACCCTGTTATCTACATCACCGGGCGATAGGACAACGGGACAAAGCATTTGTAGCACAGCCATTTATTCGCGATTAGCATTGTTAGACAAACCCTGCTTGAGCCCTGGTAAGTCATGCACTCGTTCACAGCATGTCACTGGTTTCTGGACACGGCCCACCCTGCATCGGGTACAGATGAGGGATTGCAGGGTTCGAGAGGGATGTTTGGCCTGAAGCAATAAGAGCAGGCAGGGAAGAAGGGGGGGTGTTGAGATTTATCTAGACTAGTTGCAGTCGATCTCTGCTGCAGTGAATTGGGCTAAAGACTCTCAAAGCCTCCTCATCCCATTGTACTAATCTGCTTATGGCTGATTCTACAGTTCAGGATCTTTATCACGGGAAAGTGCTTCACTCCGGGGACTCCCACTTAAAGCCCAGTCAATCACTAACACTCATGTGCCTTTGCCGCTTTTCTCTTTTTAAACCGCTTTTATGTTCTGCTAATTACACTTCACTTTAAAAAAATTTTAACTCTGATTTCTGACCTCTTTTGATTGATTGATTGATTGATTGATTGATTGATTGATTGATTGATAGAGAGAGAGAGAGAGAGAGAGAGATAGATAGATGGATAGATAGATAGATAGATAGATAGATAGATAGATAGATAGATAGATAGATAGATAGAAAAGAGAGATTAAAAAAAGAGCAATAGATGCAAAACCGATAAAGAAGTATGATAGATAGATAGATAGATAGATAGATAGATACAAAACCAATAAAAACGTATAATAGAAAAGAGATAAATGAAGAGAGAGATATATATAAGATACATAGAAAAGATAGATAAAAAAGATTGAGTGGTACAAAACCGATAAAAAAAGACAGATAGAGAGAGAGAGAGAGAGAGAGAGAGAGAAAGAAGGAATGATAGAAAAGAGAGATATATAGAGACAAAGCAAAGAGAGATAGATTAAAAAAGAGTGAATGAAACCGATAAAAAAATATGATAAATAAATATAGACAGATAAAAAAGCAAGGTAGATGGATGGATATGAAACCGCTAAACAATATTACATAGATACAAAACTGATATGATAGATAGATAGATAGATAGATAGATAGATAGATAGATAGATAGATGCAGTATGTATTTAGTATTTTCTTTTCCCTTTCCTTCTTATTTTTTTTGTTGATTCACATATTCACAAACCAATTTAAAATTCATTGTTTTGGTCTGAAACCACTCCTGAAACAATCACTGATCAAATATTTCAGCATAGACTCAGAAGTGGGCTTTTAATTAAGAGTCAGACATTCCCTCGTTTGCCTTTTTAGTTTTGGTTGTTTTCTCTCCCATTTTTTTTTAAAGCATCATGCTTGTTTTGAATGTGCTATAATGGTATAAGTGTATATCTGAGTAGAGAGCAGGAGGACAGTGAGTGGCTGAGAGAGACAGACAGGAGCGCACACACACACACACACACACACACACACACACACAGACTCATTTTAATCATCTCAATGGGATCCACCGATATGATTCCAGCCTTTCAGACTTGATGTCATTCACACTCTTACCCCATGCAAACCCAATCAGTATCAGGTAATATCAGCCACTCTTTGAAGGATTAAAAAGAATAAATGTGGTTTTACTGCGTTTTGTCTGAGGGATAATGCCTCTGAAATATTGTAATAATGAAAATGGATTTGATTTATATAATTTCTTTCTGACTTAGGTTTCTCCAGGATATGGGGGTGGCAGAAGGCCTTCTTAACATGCTTTGACATAAAAGGGATCCAATTGTTTTTCAGTTCTTCTGGCCCTGAGGTGGAAGATTTAGAGTTAGCGAGAGAGGAGATGTGCCCTAAAGCCTTCTCAGCTAATACTAATATTCAAGATAAGCCCTTTCACGAATAACTTGTTATTTTTACACGCAATGCCACTGAAAGACAATAATGCATGCTGTTTTTCCTTTTTATTGTTTCATGTTTGTTTTGCTCCTTTGTAACACAACAGTTCACTTGTTCTGAATCTGCAGGCGGATGGCTTAAGCATGTTTTCTCTTTATCACCTCAATCCACTGTAAAGCCCACCATTAAGAGACACAAGGTACATTTAATTCACGGTTATTCATTTAGCAGACGCTGTTATCCACAGAAACAGGGTAAAAAAAAAGCATTTTTTTCGGATTAATGCAAATCTATTTTGAATAATATTCATTGTTTGATCCATCTGTTATTCTGTGCTAAAAAAAAGGTAATATTTTTTCTGGTCCAAATTAAAGTTAAAAATATTAAAAGGCCATAAAATACGTTTTTACTCCATGCAAACCAGTGTAGGTCGATTCATGAACAACTCATATGAATTCAATGAATCTTTTATAATGGGTTTTTATTGTAACTGTCTGGAATATTTTATTAATACACATAAAAACTGATTCACATAGACTAAAAATTACAGTTACAGTAACTTTAGTACAGTTACAGTAACAGTACCGTTTTGATAAAGTTTTTGAAAAAAGTTTCTTATGCACAACAAGAAAAAAAAAATACAGTAAAAGCTGTAGTATTGTTAAATATTAATTAATTGAAAATCATTGCTTTAAAATGTAGAACTAGTCAGTGATTGAGAGTCATTCTTCGGAAACTATGCTAATATGTTCATTTGACGTTCAAGAAGAATCTCATATGTGACCCCAGAGCACAAAATCGGTCTGAAGCCAAAAATAATAGCCAAATAAACATTGTATGGGGCAAAATTATTTATTTATTTTTTTATACCAAAAACATTAGGACATTAAGTAAAGAATGTTCCTTTGAATATAATTTACCGTAAGTACACCAAAACTTAATTTTTGATTAGTAATATACATTTGATTTAGTAATACACAATATACACAGTTCTAAAGGTGATTTTCTCAATAATTTATTTTCTTGATTTTACTTTACGTGACATACTTCTGGGAGAAACAGAATATTGAATAAGGAAAATAGAGGGCGTCACTTGTTTTTCTACTTTAAACTGATTGGATGTAGTAAAGTAGACATTTCATTCAGAAAACACTGACAGTAGGAGGGGCGTGGTTAAGGATGTCAAGCCATCAAACTGATGTCACCAGAGAAGATGGGAGGAGCATTTTCAGATTTGGATTAAAGATTGCAAAGGCAAACTAATTTTTCACCACAAAATTAGCAATGTGAGCTAACAAAATAAATAGTGAATTACGATTTCACGCACAAATTTAACGTACAGGAGTTCTGAAGAAAGCATTTTTTAAAGCATTAATTTAATGCATTTTTGCTTAATAAGTGTTCTTACTAACCCTAACATAGTCTTCCTGTATATATCTTACTCACCCTCAATATGCATGATATAAATTATGTACAATATGTATTTTTTAAAATGAATTTTTAGAATCTCTTAACATATGTGTGGAAATTTAACCTAAATCAAAATCTAAAAGAGTGATAGAAAGGGGCGTTTCCAATATAATAATACATTGTCTTTACAAATCAAAGTAAACCAGAGAAGAAAATCAGCAAATATCATTGCAGTCGTTTTCCTATCACAGTGCTGACCCTGTCATTCAAGACGCTGTTATTACTCAGCCCTGCCATCTGCATTTTGACAATTAGAGTGTGTAATGACAAGTGTTTGGGTTTATGTGATTAGAGGTGTGTTATGGCCGGTCCTGCACCCCTCTGAGCTCAGGTTGGTGTGACAGACCTCCATCCATCATGCTGAGAGGGGCCGATCCATAAGAGGGGTGAGGGGGTGTATCTGAGGTAATATTCTCCCTCTTAATTACTCTGGAAGGATAATGGCCCAGATGACTTTGAGGAGGAACAGGACAGAACACAACAGAGAAACTGATGCTGGGGAGAATCACTCTCAGGTTCAATGTGAAGTAAAGCAAGTCCCTCAAAAGCTTGATAGTGTGTTAATGAGTGTGTTTGCAGTCTAATAACGAATAACGCGTGAGAATGTGGATGTTTAGCTTCAGCTTAGTTTTACTGTATATAGCATGAATGAAAACTGATTTCTGAGCCGTGTGTGTGCGTGTGTGTGTGTGCTATGCTTTCGAGGAGGTCTCTTCATTACTGCCACTCCCCTGCACTTCCTCAGATAATCCCCACACCCTGCAGAGACTACAGGAGAACTGGCAGAAACACACACACAAACACTCACGATCTGTATCTCAACTCTATAGGATGTTGTAGAGACATTACTGGAAAAAACTATTTTCACTTGCTAGTAAATTTTTTAAATATTTACAAAGAAACGGCAGGTAACACTGAAAATGTTTTAATTTTTATACATGCATATATATATATATATATATATATATATATATATATATATATATATATATATATATATATATATATATATATATAATGAAATGCATATTACTTGATTTCAAATAATTTTTTCCAATTCAAAATTTCGGTAGAAGAATAACTCAATATTTAAGACAATTTAAGATACAATAGTATCTTTTAAAAAAAAGTGAAAATAATTGGACATTGTGAAGACAAACGCTTATAGGGATCGCTAAATGTTTTAAAACATTTAAAAATTTTCTTACCCTAAAGACATTTAAGATAGAGATGAGTTTGTTTCAGATTTGCAGGAATTTAGAAGCGACAGTTTAAAGTTAACATGCCTAAATGATGGATTTGTTATTAACAAACACAGATTTTAATTTCACAAGACATTAATCAGCTGTTTGGACACTCATTCTGACGGCACCCATTCACTGTAGAGGATGAGTTGGTGAGCAAGTGATGTAATGCTAAATTTCTCCAAAACTGTCACAGTAAAGAAACAAACTCATTTGCAGTTTAGATGAACCTGGGTACTTTAAAAAAACATCAGCCAATAACATTTACATCTACAGATTTCCACATGCCCATCCTGAAGCTTTCCAGCCAATGGTTGATACTCTACGGCAACCAATCATCTCTGGCCCATGTATTATTATCACATAACAGCAAACAATGGCTGATCTGTATCAAAGACTTAGGACAGATACATTTGCGTTCCTCCACCCTCCTGATATCTCTTATATTCAGAACATGGGATTTTCCATCATTTCATTTTAATCATGACAATGGGATCAGATAATCCGGGCCAGAGAGCGGGTTTTGATTGTTCTGATTGAGTCTCTTTTGTTGGGCAGATATGTAATATGGAGCTGTAAGAGGATTTAACGCAGTAGATTGTCTGATTTAATCATGTTTGCAGAGGTAAAGCAGCACTTACATGCTTGGAGGGGGTTAAAACAGAACATGACAGTAGTTTGAGGCAGGGAAGGGGTTGCTTTAATGCTCAATGGTCTGATCGCCAGTTATTTGGAGCTGAACATCTACTGTGCTGTAAAAACGTAAATATGTGCAGTTATTACCTTATTAACTATTTTCACCCGATCTGACCCTTATAGATGAGCCGAAATGATCTGGTTCTTTGTGAGTTCATCGTCCCCTGAATCTTATGTGATGTTGTATCTTTGTTTAATTACTGTAAATCACATTATTGTTAAGAGGGAAAAATGTCTGAAATGTATAATCAGTTAAACTGTCTCAAATTGATCTTATGCAGAATCATTTCTTTTAACTGAAAAAAAGATCCATATATATATGGATTTTTTTAGAATAAGTATAATGCTTTAGGATATTTATAATAGTTATTAGAATAATGTTTGTTTTTGTATTTATTTACCTGGGATAATATATCTAAATAGAATATGACTTGTGTGTGTGTGTTTGTGTGTGTGTGGTCCTGGTATTTCTATTAAAAATGTGGTTTTGTGGGGACATTTTTCAGTGCCAATGAAGAAAAGTTTATAAATCATACAAAAGGGCAAACGTGCCTATGGGTACAATTAAACAATAATTTGTTATATTTCTCATTACTGTCTCCATCAGTGAAAGTTGCAGTTTGGCTGAAAGAGTGAAAGGCAGTGGGAGACAGAAGACACACACACACACACACACACACACATACAGGGCAGCATGGAGTGTGGGGATTAGGGGGAGATATACTCACCCCCTCTATTAATCCCCTCAGTAGAAGGAGTCTGCACTCTCTCACACACAAATGCATGACATTTTAGCATGTCTGAATGGCGCTGTGTTATTTCTGTAGACCGGCAGACTGTTTGACTCTGGTTTACAATGACAACGTTTCTGTTTGTGTCTGTGTGTACATGAACATTACTTATTCAGTTACCATCTTAATTCAGAAATGACCATCTGACAGTGCCAGATCCAGTGATTACTTGCGTATAATCTATATGACTGGATGTTTGTTGGTACGTGTTCGTGTGCATTAGCACGCGTGTGTATTTGTGTACGGGCCTGTGCTAACAGTCATTATTTACATTAGAGCTGAAGGGTTTTCTGTGGTCTCTGCTCTAATGCTCTGCTGTAATCCAGCTGAGAGCTCGAGCCTGTCTCAGACTGAGCAGGGCCAATTTCCCTCCCAACCCTCACACACACACACACACACACACACAAAAACATTCTGTTTCATTCATCTCATTCAGCTCTCCAATACCTTTGTATTTACAGCAGAGTTCAAATGTCTGAAGTCACATTCAACACTGGGATTAAAAATTAAATTTAAACCCAAGAATACATACGTTTTCAGAATAAAGAAAATAATAAAGCCACACTATGCTATAGCATTAATGAGAAATAATCTGATTTTTCAGTATTACTGTCACTAGTTTAATAAATGCATTTGTGTATTATTCCCAATTAATGCTGTAGAACAGAGGAAGGCAACGTCAGTACTTGAGTACCAATGTCCTGCGGAGTTTAGCTCCAACCCTAATCAAACACACCTGAATAAGCTAATCAAGGTCTTCAGAATTAATATAGCTACAAGCAGGTGAGATTTTTTTTCAGGGTTGGCGATAAACTCTGCCAGACAACGGCACCCCAGGACCGATGTTGCCTGCCCCTGCTGAAGAACATGATCATCTGGTTTTACAGAGCTTGATTGCTGCTATCATTAAGGAAACATTGTATGCAAATTGTCATGCAATTTTACCTAATGAAAAAAATCAAATAATTTAGGAAATTGCAAAAACCTCTTTCGGACATCCCTGGACTTGTCTTTTCTTCTTTGGCAAATATATGAAATTGTGAATTATTATAGCAGCATAATTTGAGCGAATACATTTCACGCCACTCTTGGGCAAGTGTGACAGTAAAGGCTTACTTTGGTGGTAATTTTGGTATCTAAAGATAAACACATTGATATATAAGTACACAGATAATGCATTCAGAAAAAATTAAAATCTTTGATTGTTATTGTTATATACAAAAAATTGGTTTGAATTTGGTTTTCACATTATAGAAAAATCTGTATATATTTAAAACAAATTTTGACACTATTGAATTCACCATTTGTAAT